>NW_010514595.1:0-434 GCF_000687285.1 Phaethon lepturus
TGTTTTGGGCAGATAAAAGCCCAGCAAACGCAACCAGCCGCAAGGGCCGCCTGTACCAAAGCATGGCTGGTGAAAGGTATGTGGGAACACAACAGAGCGGAGCGGGACAGCGGCGGAGGAAGCTGCTGGCAAGTAAATATTGCTCAACACAACACCAGCAGTGGGGAAAAACTGACAGAGTGGAATAACAGGAAGCTTAGTCACTTCTGGAGAAAACCAGCAAGGCGTACGAGAGGGGCGGGAGGGGAGCCCGGCCGGCCGGAGCGGCTGGGCTGGGACTGCTGGCAAGTAAATATTGCTCAACACAACACCAGCAGTGGGGAAAAACTGACAGAGTGGAATAACAGGAAGCTTAGTCACTTCTGGAGAAAACCAGCAAGGCGTACGAGAGGGGCGGGAGGGGAGCCCGGCCGGCCGGAGCGGCTGGGCTGGGA
>NW_010514596.1:0-6574 GCF_000687285.1 Phaethon lepturus
AGAGGAAATGGCCTCAAGCTGCACCAGGAGATGTTTAGACTAGACATTAGGGAAAATTTCCTTCCTGAGAGAGTGGTCAAACACTGGACAGGCTGCGCAGAGAGGTGGTAGGGTCACCATCACTGGAAGTGTTCAAAAAATTTGTAGATGTGGCACTTCAGTATATGGTTTAGTGGGCATGGTGGTGTTAGGTTTATGGTTGGACTTGATGATCTTAAAGGTCTTTTCCAACCGTAATGATTCTGTGATTCTGTGGTTGCAAAATACCTAACAGATTATTCATCTGGGGTTTTTCCCAGTTACTTACAGAGGTTTTGCTTATAGACAAAAACTTTTCAATCAACCTGTAAAACTTTTTCGCCCATGGACACAAAACATATGCTTAGCAGAAAAAGACAAAATAAAATCTGTCTGCAGACCACTAACATGATGGTTCAACTAGTAAGTTCCTTCAGACCAATGTGCACAAGATTTTAGGGACTCTTAAACCACAGATTACTGACATAACAGACTCCACCAGCTTGTGTCAATTCCTACTTACATGGCTTTAATAAGGATTACCAACACAGGAAAAGCATCAGAGCTTCACAATACCTATTATGTTCTATTTTGTAAATGAAACATTTTCATAAATAGTATTACTGCAATGTGATATGAACACACTTTATGTATTACTGTCTCCCTCCAAACTGAGTACGAATAATCCATATGAACAACTATTGCTATATGTATGTATGTTAAATAATTTTAAGATAGAATATGCGTGTTCATTTTTAAAAACCCTCAACATTTCACTCCTCGTTTTAAACTTCATAATTAAGTTTAAAAATTTGGAACTACTGAAATGGAACTGAATATGAACACGGAACATGGAAATACCTAAAACAGTTTATAAACGTGTAACTCAGTTGTGCATTGCCTTTGAACAAATGATGAACAGACCAGATAGATCAATCTGCATTTAAGTAATGTTGCATTTTCTACAGTATCTGGGAATGCTAACACAAGATGAGCTAGGTGGCTGCATTACATACAAAATTATATTAAAATACACAATTGAACGTATTTAATGTGAATTACAGTGAAATACAGAATAGTGCACCACTTTGATCTTAATATTAGTGAAAGAAACAACAAAAGGTAGTTTGGGATGGTGGTTCTGGCTGCCTAAATTTAGAAATATCCTCTGCTTGCTAAATTGTTCAAAATTTCAATTATACCTCTGGAAACTAAATCAAAACTAGTGAATCTGTCATGGCTGTAAAGCCTCTATTCAACAGAAGAAAAATAAACCATCAGAATTTGCCAATACTACATTCCAATTTTGTATTTTTAAGTCTTGCATTTAATTTATCCTTCGAATCCACCTCCAAAGAGTTCTGTTGTCTGTTTAATTAATGACTCTACAAAACTTTGAATATAGAAAAATCTAGTGTAAGTAATAAGCATTATTATTCTCCTAGAACTAGAGGAAAGGTAGTCAACTTCCATCAGAATAAACACCCCAACAATTTAAATATATTAGTATTTATTATTCAGAGGAAAGATCTTAATATTCAGAAGAAATACCACAACAAACAAAACATCTTAAGGATTCAGATGAACAACAAAGACAGCAAAGGCTATCTTAGCATTTTTATTGCTAGCTTTTGAAGCACAGAAATAGCAACTACTTTACTGTCTCTTATGGGTTTCATAGTTTACCGAGATATTTTATTCAGTGACTCTCAGCACTAAACAGAGAGTTAAAAAAAAGTGGGTTTGGCCCATCAGTAGGTCTGGCTCCCAATGCGAGCTCCACCTCAAGCAACTCTGCATGTCTCTTCTTCTCTTTTTTTGTCACTAAGCTCTCTGACACTGGTACTGCACCTTTCTGATGAACCAGTTGTAAATCAGAGCACCCAAAGCAAAAATCACGTTTCTGTTTTAAAAACAAACAAACAAAAAACACAGCTACAGAAAGCAGATGAGCTTGAATGATCACAAAAGGGAAAAAAAGAAGAGAAGTTGCACAAATGCCTGATTTCCATGCTATTTATCTGACATTTTCCAGAATAAGAATCAAATCTGAGATTTTTGACATCCGCCCAGAAATGCCCCCAATCCATAACAACCACAGATTTCTTAGGCTTGGCAGGTTTTTTTGGTTAGTTGGTTGGTTGTTTTTTAACGCTAGCAGTTTGACGAGATAAAAAATTCTGTAAGAAGCCAAATTCAATAACTACCCCAGTCCATTCACATTTTCATAGCACCAGGGAAAAGGCATTTTCTTTTCTATAAAGGCACATAAGCTATAAATACCTTTATGATAAAAACTGTGATACGCAGTTCTCAACATCTGAAATCTCAACAAAAGCCATCCCTTTGACGACTAGTGAACAACTACTACCCTTTGACTACTACTGAATGACAGTTTACTCTAGATGAGAGGTTAGCTCCTGGTTAGAGAAGCACCAGTTTGTCAGGAGTCAGAACAGGTACGCAAAAAAGATTACTTCAGATGCTGTGGATGCCCAGGTAATTGGCTGGAAAGTTGCAAGACTGCCAAATCTGAGTTCTTTATTTTCTTTTCATACTTTCAATAACTCAAGCTGTGGGGAAGCTTTCTAGTGACTCCCTTGCAAAACTCTGAGAGACTTCAGAGACTCTTATGGAAACAATTAGCTTGAATAAGGGAGTTGTATTTATGATACATGATTTTCGTGATGACAATTTTTCTTATAAGCTAAAGATAATGCCATGCTGGTAAATGATGTACAACATGCATTGCTTAAATCCAGTGCTTTGAATGGCTGAAATGTAAATCTTCAGTGCATCTCTAGGAAAGACTATTCTTCAGCACTGGCTTGGATATGAAGCTTGAACCGGTGGACAGTGAAGGCCAGCTGCATCTTGGCATGTATGAACATAAGGTTGGCCAGTAAATCAAGGATGGGATTTCACCGCCTCTACTCAGCACTCATTAGACCACATCTAGATATTGTGACCAGTTTGGGGCCTCCCACCATGAGGAAAACATCAATAAACCACAGTAAGCTCAGTAGAGGGCCACCAACATGGTTGCAGCTGGAGCACTCACCCTGTGAGGAGAGACTGGAGGACCATCCCCGGTTCAGTCTGGAGAAGGGGCAGCTCCAGGGGCACCTGACAGCAGCCACGGTGCCTGTGAGGGGCTGTCCGGGAGCCGGGCTGTTCTCAGCAGGGCACGGCAGGAGGGCGAGGGGCAGGGGAGGCTGGGGGGGGGGGGGGGGAAAACCTTCCTTGCCCCAGCAGTAAAGGCGAGCGTTGGCACAGGCTGCCTGGGGGCTGTGCAGGCTCCCTCCCTCCCTGAGCAGCCTGGCCTGATCCTTGCTGCACAGGCAGCACCTTGTACTTGGCACCTCCAAGCTCCCTCCCCTCAGGTTATCCCATGACCCTGCAAGAGGCAGGCAGACGGGTCTGCAGGTGAGAGGCAGAGGCACCAGCACAGCCAGAGGCTGCAGCAGGGAGAGACAGCACCCAGAGTTGCTTCAAAGAATTCACAGGCTTTAAAAACATGCAACAGCCCAGAAGTGGATTCCCTCACAAGTCTAGCAAGTGGCCAACACGCTTAGCTCAACATTGGCATAAGAGTTAAAACCTACACTTGCGCTTTCACTGTTGTTAAAATATAGAACACTACCCTTCCACAGTGCATTGCACTCGCCACACTTGATCATAGTGTTTTATCTGACACTCTGTATCAGCAACAGTGTGGGCAGCAGGAGCAGGGAAGTGATCGTGCCCCTGTACTCGGCACTGGTGAGGCCGCACCTTGAATACTGTGTTCAGTTTTGGGCCCCTCACCACAAGAATGATGTTGAGGTGCTGGAGCGTGTCCAGAGAAGGGCAACGAAGCTGGTGAGGGGTCTGGAGCACAAGTCTTATGAGGAGCAGCTGAGGGAACTGGGGTTGTTCAGTCTGGAGAAGAGGAGGCTGAGGGGAGACCTTATCGCTCTCTACAACTAACTGAAAGGGGGTTGTGGTGAGGTGGGTGTTGGTCTCTTCTCCCAAGTAACTAGTGACAGGATGAGAGAAAATGGCCTCACGTTGGGCCAGGGGAGGTTTAGACTAGATATTAGGAAAAATGTCTTTATGGAGAGAGTGGTCAAGCATTGGAACAGGCTGCCCAGGGAGGGGGTGGAGCCACTGTCACTGGAAGTATTCATAAAAATTAGTGGATGTGGCAATTCAGGACATGGTTTAGTAGGCATGGTGGTGTTGGGTTGATGGTTGGACTTGATGATCTTAAAGGTCTTTTCCGAACTTAATGATTCTGTGATTCGGTGATAAACCTAATTGTTTTAAACTTCAGCAACTACTCACATGGGTTAATACTGAAAATAAAACATCCATCTGTAAACCACTTCTCAGTGACCCACTGCGGTAGAGGCTGTTACACACCAGGAGTACAAATAAATAATTCTATTCCATAATAATTTCACTTCTTTATACAACAGAATAAAAAGGAGCTATTAATTCTCATAAGCATTTACAATTTGAATGCTTTACCCAAATCCCGGGGGGTTTTTTTTTCATTTATTTGTAATCTCCACCTTCATATGCAGTAATGTCAACATGCACTAGCCATTCTAATCGTATCTTACCCGACCTCAGTAAGGACCTAGACTCTTAAGTCTGTTACTTTTTCCCTTTGAAGAGCAGCCTAAAATTGGACATAGTGTTCCAAATGAGTAATTTCTAACATATCACTTCCACATTTTTTATTTTCAAACCTCCTCTTAACACATCTAAGAATCCAACTTGCATTGTCAACTCCTGTTGTTAGATGTAGTTAATGCTCAGATCAAGCTGTGATGTTTTCACTGCAGGAAACAGTGACTGTAAGTATCGCAATTATATCATCAGTATCATCACAGAGAATGATGGCTGAACAGAAGTGGATGTCAATGCAGAAAGAAACGCCTTTGTTGAATATATTTAGTGCATTAGGTCCAGTTAATAATAGCCTGGTTTTGGTAATATAAATAGTGGATTTTCATTATTGTTGCCAGACTATGTTTTTCATTTATAATATAGGTCACATAGAGAACCAAGGAATGGCTGTAAGAAAACCTTTTCCCAGGAGGACAGGGAAGTGGTGGCACAGGCTGTCTAGAGGCTGTGCATCCTCAGGGGGTCTCAGACCTTGACAGGACAAAACCCTGAACAGACTGGTCTGACCCTATGGCTGACCCTGCTGTGAGCAGCTCCTTGCACCAGGCACCTCCCAAGCTTCTTCCCCAACAGAGCTGTCCTGTACTTGTGATTCCTGTTTCAGTTCTGGCAACAGGGAGGGGCTTCCTTGACATATTTTCATGCCTTCAGGAGTAGGAGGAACTACTGACTTCCGTTACAAACAATGGATTTCCACTGCATACCATGATGCCCAGGCTGGTTTTATTTTACCCATTTAATAAAAACTTTTCACTGTGACACTAAAGTACTATTCCAGTTTACAAAATAGTATGCCCCCTCTGAAAGCATGACCTCATTGTTTTAAATTAAAAAAAAAAAATCAGATGCATTCCATGATTACAAGAAGAGATTTGTCTAGGCTGAAGATTTCTCCTGTGGTACTCAACTGAGGTTTATAACTAATTAGAGTTTCCACTGCCTCAGAAATCTCTGCACTGCACTCCATTTTGCAACACAAAAATGTGCTAATGTCAATGAAGACCTGACTGTATGACATTGCCCTCCTCAAATCATATCTACATACAGGCACTTCAGATTACATCTAGTATGTCACAACATCCTTCAAAAATAAAAGAAAAAGAAGTCTTACAATGCCATTGACTTGAGATAATTTATAGAAAGTCTTTGTAGGGGTGTGGAAAAGGAAAAAAATACACAAACCTAAAGGGAATTCTACAAAAGACTGATCTGTCTATTTCCATCAAGTATTGCACCAAAAATATCTTCAGAAAGGCTGTTGGCTAGATGAAAGTCATCAAGTATTAAAAAGAACAGAATATAGCAGTTAGAAAGGAAACATACAAGTAATTTGACTTATGATTACTCTTGGCATGATGTTAATTATCATATAAACATCAGCATAACGTTTCGCTTTTTTTATAACACCACAGAATTGTTTGGAAAAAAAGTTAACATCATGAAGTCCAACCAGAATATAACACTGCCAAGTCCACCACTAAACCATGTCCCTAAGCACCGCATCTACATGTCTTTTAGGTACTTCCAGGGATGGTGACTCAACCACTTCCCTGGGCAGCTTGTTCCAATGCCTGACCACTCTTTCAGTGAAAAAATTTTTATTGATATCCAATCTAAACCTCCCATGGTGCAACCTGAGGCCATTTCCGCTTGTTCTATCACTTGTTACTTGGGAGAAGAGACTGACACCCACCTCACCACAACCTCCTTCCAGATTAGAGAGCGATAAGGTCTTCCCTCAGCCTCCTCTTCTCCAGGCTAAACAACGCCAGTTCCCTCAGCTGCTTCTTATAAGACTTGTGCTCTAGACCCTTCACCAACTTTATTGCCCTTCTTTGGACACACTCTAGCAACTCAATGACCTTCTTGTAGTGAGGGG
>NW_010514597.1:0-28865 GCF_000687285.1 Phaethon lepturus
CCGGAGCGAAAACCGCGTGTTGCTGGGGAGAAATAAGGCCTGAAGTTTCATCTGTAGTAGTAAGGGGCCTGGGGGAAGCGTTTTTTATCAACCGTAGCGGCAATCTGAGGAGGACACTCCCGTGCCTTATAAGAAGATTGAGAGATCGTGAGAAAGTTCTTACGTGGCTGTTTTTAAACTTAATTTTCTAATCTGTATTGGGTATCATTACATGCTGACAGTTTTTGTTTTCAGTTCTTACTAGGAACACACACACGCACACAAGTATATAAAAGCACTGAGAATTAGGAATATGAATCTATCCACAAGTCGTAAGGCACTCAGAAATGCACCGTGAGTAAAATTGAAACACTGTGCGTGTGGAAGGGCAGTTTGATCACACTGATAAACGTGGAGCATAAAAAAAGTTGGCTAGAGTGTTCAGCTGCCTTCGTCTACCAGTTACGGTTATGTATTTAGACACTGTGTAAAGGCAGGCAAAATTTTGTCAAAGCTGCTATATACACAGTAAGATTTGTATTGTGTAATAGCCACACCATCCTTGTCGACCTTAGCTGTCTTAGAAGATTCCATAAAATTCCATGTAAAAGATTCCATATTGCTATATCCAGTATCATGAGACAACATTGACTTGTGCAGTATTAGTTACTACTTTAAAAATGTAAAAATGGTGTGAGCATGTACATGCTTTGTCTACATTCAAGCTATCCATTCTGAGGTTTGTCATTTGGAAAGCCAGTGCATGTGTGACAATAGCAAAAAGACCTTACAAAAAGCGGAGAGATATGCACATAGTGCACTAGAAGTATGAATACAAGTAAGGGAATCAGTTCATATTTTATACTAGTTTCATGTATATTTATAGCCCCGTCAAATGACAGTAGATTAATTTGTGTGTCATATGCTGCTAAACCACTTCTAAAATAAATTCACTTCTAAAATGACTTCGCTGCTGGGAGGAAAATGACTTATAGTACTCTCAACTTAATTTTTATGAATAACATTTATACATGTTGATGATACAAGATATAAATAGCCCAAATGTGTGTGTAAGTAATAGAAACGGAATGATAGAATAAATGACAAAACAGAAATTAAGACAAAAGGGAAAGAAAATTAATATGGAGAAAAGATTAATAATACTGGATAGAGCTATATATTATATGTGTTGTAAGCCTTACTAACTGATGAAAAGCTGTTTTGCTAGTCAAAGAATAGATGCATGGAGAAAACTGTTCAGTGTAGTTATTTTGTTTAATCCTTTCTGTTTATTTTCTTTGGTCTCTGAATACTATTGCTGTGGGTTTTCCTGCAGGTTTGCAAATGAGGTGAGAAGAATTAGGATTGTATTCCATGTGCTTTAAGCTGGATTTTATGTCCACTTTAAATTCTGTGCCAGTTACCCATGCTGGACCACCATTACGGTCCTTTAAAAAAAAAAAAGAAGTAATTTTGTCTTTTTGTTCTTAAAGCAGTTGTGAACAGATCAGTTTCAGATGTCTGTGCAACTTGCCACATTCATGCTACATGTCATCAAAGTGAAGGGAAAAGCGTCTGCATCTGTAACTATGGATTTGTAGGAAATGGAAGAACCCATTGTCAAGGTAGGCTGCCTGTTTGCAAAATGGCAAGAAACGGTGCATATTCCTGAAATGTTCTTTCTTGAATAATATTACTGAATTCTTCAAAACACAGTAGAAGCTTTGTAATTTCCTGGCAGAATTTCCAAAACGTAGAATATGTACGGATTGTTTTTGTCCGCGCCCCCCCCCTTCCCCCCCCCCGGTAGTCATGAGCTGTACTTGTACTTGATGTAAATATTGTTTTGTACTTAGCTGCTTAACTGTTTTATTCAGTTTCTGCTATAGAGTGAAGGATTTAAATTAATCTTGTCTTAGAAAATGTAGGGGTTTATCAAACATTTACTTTTAAAATAGAATGTATTGGAGTGGTTTACTTAACATATTTTATCCCAGCTTCACGAAAAAAAATCAAATATGGTGGGCTTCGCTTTATTATTCTTTCCAACCTATGTGTCATTGAGCTGAAAGCTAGACAATAAAGCTGACAATTAAAATTAGCACATTTTTGCTGATTTTTCCAGTTATCTCAGAGTAGTGGGTAACTAAAAATTAATTTCATAAGTTGAAGGTCTGTTTTTGATAACAGCGTGCATATATACACAAATTTCTTAAGTGCAAATGTCTGTTACATGAGAAGTGTTTGTTCAGCATTGTGTTATTACTGTAGTTGATAGTGTCCTTAAATGCTATCTCATACATGACAAATCAATACGTGAACCAAAGAGTGATGTCAAATGCTGCATCTGAGTGTATTTAAGCAGCTTACCGCTGCTTAAAGGGAAAGGTCCTCCACCTCTGATATCTTTCACTCCATCTCTTTCCCCTTCCTTCCCAAGCACTGGCACCTGCTGGGCCCTGCATAGAGTTCCATTACCTCATTATTGTGGGAGAAGACAAGCTGCATATTTTACCATGTTAATTCTCTGCCAGTTGGGTAAGATCAGCACAAGCTCCATCAAGTGCTGCAGCCAGTGCGTGCTGTAAGGAAGAGCAGAAGTGGAGAGCAGGGCGCTCTGGTTTCAGCAGCCCTTAGATCAACTCAAGCTGTGTCCTGAAGCTTTATTCATAGTCGCATTCAGGGACAACAACCTCTGTTGGTCTAAGTACTCCAGTTTACTAGCGGTGTTTACATCCCAAATAACTTACAAAGAAAAACAGTAAGGGAAAGTCTGGTTACACAGTAATGAGCGAGGAGGGAAAGATACTCTACTTTTCTTAATATCTGATGTGTTTTAAATGTGCTGACAGATAAAGATGAATGCCAGATTGGTGCCAGCAAGATCTGTGGAAATCATACACTGTGCCATAATACACACGGAAGTTTTTACTGTGTTTGCCTTGATGGATACCGAGCCTCCAACAACAACAAGACATTTATTCCCAATGATGGCACAAACTGTACAGGTAGACATCATAAAGAATCTTGAGCACCAGGAATCCAGAATTTAATTTGCTATTGCATGAATCTTCTTTTCCTGTCACTTTAGAGCTTACTTTCTAAGTCTGTATTAGAGTACGACAAACACTTATTTGACATCTAGGTTTTAACAGCTATGAATTAGATCCATTTTGCATTCTTTGCTATGTTACAAATCCTTCCTTCACAGTCACATTCAAGCAATAATCTTTAGAAGAATCTAGATGAAGTAAGATGATGCATGTCTTTCCCCTAGGATGCCTTATTTGTCTTTAGTGTAGAATATTAGCCAGTTCCTTGTTACAGTAATGAACTGTTGTAACTGATTAAGATATTTGCAGATAAGGGATTTTTCTGATATTGTTGTAGTAGGAGATAATGCTGGGAACAATTTGTCAGGTAAAAAAAGAAACAATTGTAAACATAGCTAGCTACAAAATTGTGAGTCTTCTCCTTAGAGATGCTTGAACACCAGGCAATAATCAGTTCCTTTGTTTCCCTGAAGAGCCATCAGAAACTATGTAGAACCCTTCATGGCATGTTGTATTTGTTTTACGCTTGGGTCCTACATTAATTAATTAAAAAAAAAACTATTGTGAAGTGCATATGTTTTTCTCTGAAATTTAGACATAGATGAATGTGAGGAGTCTGGTCTGTGTGGTCGCAATGCAAGATGCGTGAATACTGAAGGAAGCTACAAGTGTTACTGCAATGATGGTTATAAATTAGAAAATGGAGAGAGTTCTTTTCATCCAGATGGGAACATGGTTTCATGCAAAGGTGAGAGTCTTTGGATGCTGTTTTTGGTAGGAGATAAAATCAGACCTTACATTACATAGCAGTACCTGCTCTGATCTGTGCTTTTAAGTCTGCAGGGCAGAAGCCCTCTCCATGGACTTTACCTGCTGTATGATTTTTACCTTCTTGGGTTTAGTTTGTTCCAGTGATTTCTGGATGGTAGAGTCGACACCAGATATGATTTCTGCAGGCTCTCAGCAGTAGTTCAGGTGTGCAGGGTCAGAGAAGCTTAATAATGCCATGGAGGTGAAGTAGTTACTTTCTGAACAGGTAGGAAGTGTGATATAATCCACTTGCTTATATAATCACACTGCATGAAGGGAATGGCAAGAGAGGATAAAAAGCTTGTGAGAGAGGTCAGGTGAATGAAACAGTTCTAGGGGAGATGAATAATAAAACAATAGTTTACCTATTTATTACATGCTGTGCCACCTGCATAAATGAACTGTTCTCTTGCCATAAAAAAAAAATCAAGTTGAAACCATTCCTCCTTTCCTATCTAGCATAGGTTTTCACAGATGCAAAATGCTAGCAGTGTAAGCTGTAACTGTCAGAGTCTGTGGTGAACCCAGGCATCCCATGTGAAAGAAACTGCCTTGATTATATCCAGCTCTGATGTCTGAGTTATTGTAGGAACTGTCAGTAAAGCTCACTGCCTGTAGTTCATCGAGTTTTTCCAACTGGAGTGCTCTGCTTCATTTTGCAAGAATTGCTGATAACCTTGCTAATCCCATTGACTTCCCCCTCTACATGCTGTGTTAAAGTGGCGTGTCTGTACTGGCTGTGTTGCTTGTGGAGTTGGACAAGGGAGTCCTGTCAAGCAGCTGTGCTTGAAGGAATGTAGCTTTTGTATGCAGGCTCGTTCAGTTAGATGGAGGAGTTACGGGGAAGACCATTTCATTTCAGCCTGTCCGTAGTGCTTCACCTTTCCCAGGCATAGGAAAATAAAGCAGTGCTTTAGGGCCTCAAATTGTCCTCTCGTGTTGCAGGATCGTTCAGCCATTGCTGTAGCGAGACTGGGACAACGCAAAGCACCATCATGTTGCAGTGTCTCCTCGTTGGTGTTGCGAATGGCTCCAGCTGTATGTTAGTATAGATGTAGCTCAATACCTGGATCACTGTGTTCCTCCAGCTGTGGCCAGTACAGCTCTTCAACTTTAATCATCTACCCTTCGGCGACCCCTCAGATTCATCACATTGGGTGTATTTTGTGATGTCACCATCCAGTCCAGCTCATTTTAAAGTGGTTGCGAGTTGTCATTTTTTATACTGTGAGATCTTCTAATTCAATCTCTTTGCAGAAGTTGCATGTGGTTCCCCTCCTGAAATGAAGCATGGCTACATTGTGGGCAACTACAGCTTGCTACCAGGAAGTGCGGTTCATTATGAATGTAAAGAAGGGTTTTATAGCAACGAGGGAAAATTCTCATATTGCACTGCAAATGAAACTTGGGAACCTGCCACTTTAAGTTGTAAAGGTGAAAAGAATCTTAAATCTTTTTCTTAAATTCTTCGTTAGAGGGTGTTTATGCATGGGGAAGTATGTTTGTGAAAGACAGTAGACTGTTTCCTCAATCCGAATGATAATTTTTCAAGACCTGGCTATCTGCCATTAAAAAAAAAAAAAAAAAAAAAGGACAGGTTATAAAATTATGCCACTTCTTCTTGTTACTGTAATGACATTTTCAATGCTAGTCCTTGCATTTTTTCAGATACTGCAATGTGTCCTGCCTGTGAACCAAGGCCTAGAAAACAACGACATTTCGTTGGAAAGGCCACTGAGTTGGAAGGCATCAGTGACCTCTCATGAAAAGAACATTTTTTTCTGACAGCTTGTGAAGTTTTTTCCAAAGGTTGACTGTAGATGCAAAAGAGAGGCATCATACCACCGCTCATCTCTTGATAGCTTTCATGGTTTTAAGAGTTTAAGAGCATTTGTGCATGAGCAAATGCTTTCACATCTCTGAAGTGTTAAGTTTCCCGTGACCATCTTTAAAACTTCCACTTGCTTTGGTGTTCTGATTGCTCATTCTGATGAAATATTACTGCTTACGAGTGCAGGATTTTGTGAGTAGTTACAAAGTCTCTATATTACTTAAATGGCACTTGAAGTGCTAGCTAACAGAAGCTACACTACCTGTAACAATTCTACAGGGGAGAATTGTCATCCTGAAAATTATGACTTAGTGAGAAGAGTTTCTTCTCTCGAAATACAACAGACCTCTTGGTTTCTAATTCTTTCTCATGGCTTTTTTTTCTTTTTCCTCTGACAGTGTATAGAAATGTCATGTTTGTACGTGTTCTATGGGAAGTGAATACTGGGAAAAGTGAAATATCAAATATCCCTAGAATATTCATAATTTCATACTAAATTACTGGCATCAGAAATAAAACAATTGAAATAACATTTTTCCCCAAAAATAAACAAAGGGCAATCAATTTGAAAACAAAAAGGAAGTGCCCAAAGTCTTAAGAGGTCCCTAAAGAAAAATTGTGGAATGCACTCCTTGTGAATTGTTGGTACATTTGTTTTTTATTAATATTTTTCAATGGTTTCTTTTTCATGTGATTTTTTAATTTCTACAATCAAACAATAGGTCAGGTAAGAGTTTCTAAGCATCTCTCTCCTGGTTAATTGAAATAAAATATATCAAACACCAAGAAACAGCCCATGAGACTGAAATAACAAATGTATTTCCCCTTTGTATTGCAAGCTCTTTTCCTGGATTTCAGTTAGGACTTCTCTTTTTGTAAAACCAGCAAGTCTGAACTCTTTTTTTTTTTAATGTTAGTAAAAGCACCTTTAAATAATTCTTTCAGCTCAGAGAGATTCCTTGATAAGTCTTGATTGCTAATTTAAGAATTTCTTTTGGCCAGATAATGTCTTCTTTTTCAGGAAAATCAGTAAGTTTGTCTTTTGTCTTCTATGGTAATTTAGGAGTTCATTTTATATAGTCATGATGAAACTGGCCACTGAAGGTAGGACAGACTTGGTAAGATGTGTGACCTGACGTCAGGGTACTGTAAGTGGAGTAGATCCCCTTTTTTTTAATTTACATACAAGTACGTGGATGTAATTTGTCTTTGAAGAGTATAGCTTCCCTTGGATATTAAAAAAAGAATTGTCTTCTTGAGATGAAAAGTCTCAATGGGAAGATGTGATGCATGTGAAGAGGTGTAGCTAAACTGTTGAATTGCGATTATTGTGTCATGCTAACATGAAAGCCTTTTAGATAGTTGCTTACATTAGAAAATGAACATCATATCAAACAATGCCTTTTTGTGCTAGCTGACTTCTTTGTTTCATGCATTTGTAAATGGCAACTGAGCGTGTTTGTGAATAGAGCACCTATTACAATGCATTTTGAACACCATGTAGACTCTTGCTTTAAGAGGAAGCTTTTGTATTGTGTGTTGTAACCTTTTTTATGGTTTTGCATTTCTCTGGTCCTTGTCCATTTCCTAAAGGCAGTTTCCGCTTGTCTGCCTCCCTCTGACCATTGCTCACTGCAAATGGTATAAAACCAGCTTGCCACCTGTAATCAGGTTTGTAAAAGAGGAGAATCTTAAAAATGAAAGAAGAAAACAACAGGACATTTTCTATATACTAGCAGCTAGGTTGAGGAAGGAGTCACAGATTTAGCATGCCATTCTGAGAGAAAGGCAGAGAGAAGTCATTTTATTTGGAAGCAGCTCTGGCGTACCTACAGCACTCTTGGTCACAGTGGGGTTGTCACAGAGGACACGAGGGAGTGTTGGATTACCACAGGAGGAGAAATAATGAAAGAAATACTCATGGGAGTGCAGCCATCATTATTTCTGCTGCTTGGCTAACAAGTTCATTGTCTTTCTTTCTCTCCCTAGATGTGGATTGTGGGATTCCACCTTCTGTGTTAAATGCACATCCAGCATCTATAAGTGGGACCACATACGGAAGTGAAGTTACTTACAGTTGTGTTCATGGTTACTTCACTGCGAGCGGCAACCAGACTGCAGTCTGCAATGCCAAAGGACAGTGGGATGGTACTGATTTGGTGTGCAAAGGTAAATCACATCTGCCTTCAGATTTATTTAGCATAGATACTCTTTTGACTTCCATAATAAATAGGAGTCATCAAAAAGAGAAATCCTCTTCAGGCATTCAGTTTATACAGTTTTCTGGTATATGAAGTTCAGTCACAAACCAAAAGCTGTGTATTAACAGGGTTTTTTTATCTGTGTTGCTAATGAGTTGCAATTAATTGTTAAAAGTTAACATTCTAAGGACAAAATCCCAATGCATGACAGGCATTAGGATTTGCATGAGATGAAAATTCAGCCTAAATTGCTGCCATTTTTCTAGCTCTACCTACTCTGTGATCAAAGCCACTACTCAGAAATTGAACCACCTTTAGCAATTAATGTCCCCTCAAAATTCCCGAATTCAGACAGTTTCCAGTTGTAAATTATGATTGCTCAAGCCTGCTATTGTTTGACGTGAGTCATAAATCCCTTTTATTACTATGATTTGGAAGATTATAGCCTAACAAGTTCCTTGATAAGATGAAACACAAAGGTACATTTTAAAAAAAGTATTTTGCCCAACAAAATTTCTGGTGTATTGTTACTCTGAGCTCATATTATTAATTAATATGACCTCAGTGTAATTATAGTCTTCAGTCAGTTTTTACTTTGGCACAGCTTCACTTTTCCATTCACTGGATGATTAATATCTTCTCAGCTTGATCCAGCAGGATTGAGTCTTCTGTTCATTGCAATCATACGTAGTAATTTTTTGAATGTGCCGTGTCTGTTACAACCACTCTCTACTTTTAGAATCTTCTTTAATATTCTTATTCTGGGTCACCAGTCTAAATAGAAGGTTCATTATGTTACACAGAAATGTACTTCTGAATTTCTGCTTTTCAAACTGATTACAGGATGGCTGTGGGCAGATAGCTGGAGTTAAGCAGCAGTAGTTTTTGTATCTCATTCACATATTGTCCTTCTAGAAGTTAAGCATATTGTTTGCATGTGCATTAGTTATTCTGAAACTTGTTCTGATGATTTATAATAGATACATACATTCATACACATTGGGATATGAAAAGGAAGGTAATCATGATGGTTGATATATTCCCCATTGTGATACACAGGTTTACTTTTCCTTTAAAGGTTGCACAGCTTATGATTCTGTGCACTTTGTTTTTTCATCTTTGTTTTCCTTTTTTGAGTAGAATTTCAGAACCACTTAAGATTATTTATTGAACAGTTTTAAAAGCACTTGATTTCTGCATATAAGCTTTAGTGTAGGTAAGATTTTAATTCTTACATTGCTTTCTTCTTATAAATGAAGTAATGCAGAATCTTCTGTTGGGGTATAACATTCATTGTGGATTTGAAAGGGAATTTTTACGCTGAATATCCTTCCATTGATTTGATGTTTACTCTTTATTCCTTTTTGTTCCCTAATTCTATTATAAACCCCCTGAAAACAACTGAGCAAATAAGTTTGTAAGTGCATTACCCTCTAAAATGATCTTTAAAATGGTCTGAATAATCCATCAAATTTTCCCCCAGAAGTGCTCCCTTCCTGCTTGTCTGTAGCAGCTCCTTTTTTCAAAGCTTGAATTAAATACACTGGCAAAGGAACATAACCTTCTTGATTGCTGTTTTTCCATGTCACTCCTTGAACCATGTGTTGTTCTTCAGATCTGTTGTTACTAATGATAGGTAAAATAAGGGAATAAATAGAATGTCGGGGTAAGAGAGTGTTGTGGGAAGATAGATCCGCTTGCAAAAATTTGCTTAGAGATAGTTGTTCTCCATTTCTAAACAGGACACTTTTATTGTTCATCTTGAAGGATAAATGACCCACCCTGCTAGAAAGCCTCCAGTCACAAAATTCTGGGTTCTAAATGGCTGGTCTGACTTGTAGAAATCACTAGGAAGTGAAAAAAAGTGAAGTGTTACGTGCTGGAACAATTTGTCTCTCTTCCTTAAACACTTTGATATGCCTTGCCTGTTTTCATTTTCAGGTTTTGTTACCCTGTTTTTTCTGTTTCAGAAATAGACTGTGGCAAACCTTTGCTGATTCCACACACAGAAATGATCTGGCACAACTCTACCACTCTACGGAGCAGAGTGTACTATCAGTGTAAAGAAGGATATTATTTTAATGGAGACAGGAATTTTTCAGAATGCACAATAGATCAGTCTTGGGAGAATATTACATACATATGCAAAGGTAAATACTATTGTAGGAAGTTGCTGTGGGGTGTCCTATTTAAGTAGTTTCTTGTTCCTCTTCTGAAGGTAGGAACAGGAGGAAGGATGAAGGCAAGAAATCCCTTTCTAATTTATGATGCAGGGAACATGGTGATACTTTTGGATGGAAAGGTCGCAGAAGAGAATGTTAGCTGTGCAGTAATTTCTAGTAGATGCTACAGATCTTTCTGTAGCTGTCTTGCTTTTTATTTTAACCAGAAAGGGACTAACGCAACTGGAGTTTCATTGCTGCACTGGGAACCTTCAGCTTTAAAAGACACAGGAACATGACCAGACGAGCAGAAGTCATTTAACAACATTCTGTCGTGGGCCTGGTAACTGTAAGGTGCACTTCAATGAAATTCAAAACTCCTTTTTCTTTTTTACTCTCTCATAATGCCCAAAGTAAAATTTGTTCACGGCTGCCTTTCCAGCCTAGATTTAGTTGTCTAAATTTCAGTCCAGAAAGATTGTCTTACAAAAGAATGAGTCCTGAGAAGGGAGATCTGTAACGAAGGTGTTGTAATACTGTGGGCTTGGATACAGGTTATACTGACATTTTAATAATAGCAAAAAAAAAGCATATCTTTTGGACTGTGGCTGTTGTGCTCCTTAGTGTTCTTCGGTGTCCTTAGAAAGAGGTGTCACAAGACAGCTCTACGACTGTCCTTCTCTTGTTCTTAAGTAGCAGAGCTGTCTTTTGCAGATGGTCATGTTCCTGTAGCTTTGTAACATCCACATGTTTCTCAAAAGGACTGGAAGTGTGTCTTTGACTGCTACCACTTTACAGATCAAGCCTTTACACAAAGAGTTGCCACTTGATGCGTCTCTTGCCTCATGTCTTGAACATTCACTGAGAATATAAAACGTGACATTAAATAAAATGAGCATGCAGAAAACCGGTTCTCTCAGTTTTTATAGTGCTTCAATAAAAATGTAACTGCTGTTGTTAGAAGTCGTATTTTGTATTTCATCTAGGCAATTTGCGTAGCTGTACTTTCTGAATTTGTTTTGAAGCCGGCATTGTGTAGAGTGGCTAAGTTAATCAGGTGTGTCATTGCAATGCTGAGAGTTCTGTCTTGAGCATTCTGAAGCTTTGAAGGGTCTGAACCTGCAGACTGCATACATAGGATTACTACAGATTTCAGCAAGAGCCTTGTCAGAGGCAAAAATATAGACTGCAGCTTTAGCTGTTGGATCTGAGGGCCAAAAAAGTCAGAATTATGGTCAAGTAGAATGGAAACTTTTTAAAAAAATAGCCTAACCAGTTCAGGCTCCTTTAGGTGGGTGGGGGAAAGGAATAGGAAATTGGTGCAAAGGTCCTCAGCTTCTTAACATCTACATTTTCTACACTTACTAGAGGTAACAAATTACTTCCAAATGAAATTAAATTTATGTTTCAGTAATGGTGAATATATATGATCTTAAGGGTGTGTATAATTAATCAGTAATCCCCATTAAAATGAGAAGGAATCATGTATTGTTGCAGAATAACTTAGATAGAAGAAAACCGTCTGTCTTTTCCTATTGCCTGAAAAACCTCATTAGAAATAAGGAAGTTAAGAATTTCCCCTGAGCATGTTCCATTTGGCAAATAATAATTTCTTCCATTCCTTAGGCAATGATTGCTGTGGAATGCCCTTCATTCGCATTGTCTGTTGGGGTATATAGTAAATGTGTGTGTGTATATATATAAGTACATTTAATAGAAACTGATTTAAATATTTAAAAATTGCTTAACAAAATTGATTTTACTGAGAGATCCTGATTGGATCAAGTCATCAGCAGTGAAGTCTGGCAATAGTTAACTGGATTACAGTCTTCCTTTCCCAACCCTTGACTTTTATACATAAACTCAAGAGACTAAAGTGCAGAGAACTTACCAGCAGTTAAATACCTGCTGTCCAGTATGCTCAATGTGTGAGTCTGGACATCCTGTACAGCTTGTCTTGTAGAACTTCTTTTTCCTCTGCAGAGTAGGAATGTGTGGTTTCATCTTTTTTCATTGCAGAAATGGTGTGGTGTTATTCCAGGCACATATTTTATTGAGCTCTGGTGGGATTTCATGGTAAATTTGGAAAGTTTTTTTCAGAGTGAAAACAAGATCCCCCTGTGGGAGTGTTTCAGTTTTTCAGGGAAAGGCTTTGGCTATAAAGCACTATAGCATGCAGTGGTGGAATACAAGATAGCCTGAAACAAGAAGCTTGGTTTTCTGGTTGTGAGTTTCAGAGGAGAAATGGTCAACCTGAGCTTTTTTGGTAGTAATATTTATCTTACTAGCAGAGGTGATTCTGGGTTGAGGGCTCAAAATGGGGCATAAGGTAACAGAAGACTTAGACTTGCGTTTTTTATTACAGTGAAAAGTATAAAATGAAGTGTTCCCACTCATGCTTTTGTTTTTGACTGGATTCCCCAGATCAAGGTGCTTGGTTTTTTTACTTATGGCCGTAAGAAAGCCAGAAAAAAGGTGATTTGTGCCTTGGCTATCTATCTGAGATACTTGTTCCTAAATCTGCACTTGCAAATGGCAGTGTGCAATGTATATTGCAAGCCTTTACCAAGTCCGTGAAGAGTATTATTTTGAGACGAGCAAGGAGAGGAACTGGATGGTGTCTGAAATGAAAATGGGTAGATGAGTTGGTTTTGTCTTTCATTAAGCTTGGATAAAAATGTTTGATAGTAAAAGGTCACGAAGGGCTAACGTAGATGCTGAAGTAAAATCTTTTCCCCTCGTAGTATGTGTAGATTGTGTATGTGCATGCATGTACACACATACAGACACGCACAGAGTTTTAACTTCTGAGAATTTATTTCTTGGGCAGCCAGGGGAAGTTAAGATGAATTATGGTGAATAAGGTGCTTGCGAGGTGACCTTGCTCTTAATACCATGTGCAGCTCTAAAACTTTTTTTGGTGCTTTTTCCAGTCTCTTCCAATGTTAGGAAGGAGTCAGTTCATGCACAAAAGGGGCAGTGTCTGATGCAGTTTTCTATGTTAATTGGACAATTGCTAAGGATATTTTGGAGGGAAATAGTCCCTTTAGCTGCTGCCACTCACTACATCCTGTTTGCAGAGCCCTCCCTTCTACTATTCGTCAAGCTTTGTCCAATTTCCCAGTCCCAAGTGCTAGCAATATCCTCGTCATGGAGAGCTTTTTCACAGTATCTGATCTACTCCTTCTACAACAATTGGCTCTTGTCCCAGCAGATAGGCTGGATTGGCTGCTGCTCCTTATTCTGATCCTAGAAAAACTACTCTATGGCTGGTTTTTTTGGAGATTGTTGGTATTCAGTGTGTTTAGCATCTGTTGGTGTGGGTAGCAACAATATGGTGTCTTAAGAAAGACAAAGAGTTTGTCCAATTTCCTTATTTTAATCCAAGGAAAAGAAAACACAAGTCTGCAAAAAAATGTAAAAAGGCTGGAGGAGGGATTGAATCAGACCTGCATGGAAAGGTAATGCGCATTACTGGTAATGCATTCTAAAACTCAGGGAGTGGGAAACAGCTGTTGTAGTCGAAAGGGAAAATTGACCTCTGTGTCCCATTAATGCTGAGTCTGACAGCATGGCAATCTTCCTGGTCAGTTGTGAGAGCCTTCCAAAGTAGGCCATAAAGGGCTGTCAGCAGATTTTAGGCTTTGTGTGCATGGTATATAGAGGAAAAGATGATCCAGTCCCTATGTATTGTGAACCTGGAACTCAAATAGGGAAAAAATCATTCACACCAATGCACATTCCATCTGATCCTGAGCTTGGAGCTTCTGTGTCATAACCTTTTGTGTGCATGCTCTTCTTTATGTTACCTCTTAGAGGTAACATACCTCTTAGTCCATCTTTCATTAAAAGTTAAATTTGTGTTTCAGAATGCTTCATTTTTGTGTGTTGTGACTCCCCATCCACAAATAGAGTTGAGCTGCAGGTCTTGACCTCTGGAGGTGATGTTGAGATAATGATGTGGAACTTGGGTATTACAGCAGTGAGGAGTACCTTCAAAGCATCAAGAGAATAAGGTGTTAGTCAGTTTTGAGCTATTTCCCAGAAAATAGGTGTTGCATGCCAGCACTGAAAATCCTAATGGCTGAAGAGGATGGAGGATACTTGCTAAATAAGTGCTTCAGAAATTTGAAGGTTTAGAAGGAAGAGTGGTTCGATGAATTGGTCCAGAGAAGGCATAGCAGATTGTCCACACTGTGCACTTTAAAACATTGCAGAAGAGGAAGAGAATACTTTCATAATGCAAAAAATCTTGTAAAACATCAAAAGCGAAATCCGAATCCAGCCTGGAATAAACAGAGCAGGATCATCCTTTCAGGTGTCATTTAACTGTAGACTTACAGCAAAGATAATTTCCATGCAACTGAGAGGGTCTAGTTACTCTCTTTAATCCAGAGTTGTTTTCCCTTTACTTTCACTTTCCCTTCTTCTCCTGTGCTTTATCCCTATTTCCAGTGACCAATTTCCCCGCTAGCTAGAATTCTCTGTGATGTCAGCTTTTACATCCTCACTTGTACAATAAGAGATGATACAAAAAGGCAGCTAGAATGTTTCTGTGGTGGCAGCATAAGTAATTACCACACAACAATGAATGGGTTAACGCTCACTCCTAATTTTATTCCCAGCTATGTGTCAGTAATTCATGTCAACAGTTATGAGCTTAATAAAAAAGGTGTCACTCACATCTGTGGGCATTGATGCAAACCCTGTGGTTCTGTAGGAATAAAAACATCAAACAATTAGGATAGTTACAGGCATCAATGAAAAGAGTCTGATTGACCCGAGTTCTTGTGAAGACCCAGTTTGATATGTTAAATCCAGGCATCTGTTAATTTCTTTAATTGCCTGGAGATACACACGTGGAGTCTGTGTTATGGGAGGTGCTACTTCTTAGATCAAAGTGATGCAACCCAGTGATAATTAAACAAAAAGAGTGTAGCTTTTTGCAGGGCTATTTAGGTGTGTGTTTGTTTGTTTGAAACCAAATTAATAATTACCCAGTTTGTGATGGCAAATACCAATTTCCAGTCTTGGGAACATCTTTCAGCTGGGGAGTAGATCATACGCATATCTAAACCCAGCCCATCTAATCTTGTGTAGTCTGACACCCTTGATTGATACATTTTCCGTTTGTAAGTATGCTAACAACTGCATCTCCTATGTTTTTGTCAGTCTGGTTCAATACATGAATAACTCTGCTCCTGATTGTCTCCTGGTAACATTGTTAGACCAAAGGAAGTAGTAAATCATCAGCTAGCTATCTGCTCCTTCCTGCGTGACTGCCTACAGCTTTGCTGTTTCTTTGTGGATTTGCTCTGTGTAAAGTTTGGGACTGAAGGTGAAAACCTGCTGCAATTTTGCAATTCTAGTTAAACTGGAAGCAAGTATGTTACTCAAAATACGAAAAACTCATAAAAACTTAGCATGCTACCCTAAAAGGTATAAATACTGAATATGTGTCTTTGTAAAATAAATTCCATATATACTTGTGAAAACTACTGTGCAAGAGGAGTTTGCTTGTATGCTATAGAGCAAGTGCCTTGAAACAGCCTGAGCAGAAGTTCTCTTTGAAATGTTGTTTGCTCTCATTTCATTTCTTTTTCTGAATGTATGTGTGGTGCGTGTTAGCAGCAGATGGCATTTGCAGCATCATTCACAGTTTTCACAGAATTGAACTGGCACAACATACAAAAAAGCGCTAATACTTGGGTTTTTTTCTTTCCCTTAAATTGCATGTGTTTGTGGGAATTGGTGGGAAGAGCTCTGTAAGTGAATTTGCATGTGTTGATGCTCTTTTAGCTACTTGAAGATGAAATACCAGATTGGAGCTGGTTCTATCTGCTTTCTGGTAAATAAATTTTCCATTTCTTTCATACAAGTTCTGATGTATCTGAAGCTGAGGTCAGTCATGTCAAGTGCTCTTTCAGCTGAGGACTAGTGAGTTGTATATGTAGAAGGAGTCATGTAGTTTTAATAACTGTCTAGACGTAGAGTTGTCTGTGTGTTACCTTTTTTTTCCTGAATTGGCAAATAGTAACACTGAGTACTGGGACCTGAGCTTGCAGTGACTGATAAGCAAAGGATTAAGGTTGTTTCTCACGGCACAGGGCTAAGGCAGAAGAGCATGACAGTACAGGCGTTTATGCACTGGCTGTAATTACTGTGAATATTTTCCCACACACTGAAGCATAGAGAGAGGCCCTACTTCCTAGCAGAGCTTTTAAAAGTGGAGTAAAGAAGACTAAGACCTTCACTCCTTGTTTTCCTTCTTAGAATTCATTTCTTTGGCTTTCTTAACATGATTTCACCCCCTCCAATCTCACTGGTGCTGTTGAATCACTTTGTTGCTTGCTTTTTGTGTTCTCCCATTTGTCTTCTGTTTACCAGCACCTGTCTTTCTTGGCTGCTAACAGCCAGGTGCTGTTTGCATCTCTCTACCTTCTCCCAGATTTGCCTTTCAGTATTTGAATCCTCCAGAATTTTCCACCCTTCTGGTCTGGTCTCCAGGCATTTGCATGTTGTTTCTAGGATCCTTTCCCTTGGGATGGGAAGGAGATTGTGACGGTAACCTGGAGATCAGTGGCAGCAGCAATGGCATCCAGTAGCCTTCTCGGTTAATCACAGGTTGAAATTTCTAGTGCTGAAATATGGGGAAATTGGGGGTCTTAGCTTCTCCAGTCTCATTTGTGAGTCTTAGTGAAAGCTGTTGATGAGAATCAGGTTTGTTGAAGACCTGGATGCTACTGTCTGCTAAGACATCACACTGAGGCCAGGCACGTATTGTGCCGTTAACTTTGGGAGTCCTCAAGCTCTGGAAGTCACTGACACTGATAGATTTCACAGGACAACTAATCTGTCGGGGAACCTGTTTCCCTCTAGGTGCGAGAATACTTGTTTCAGAGATACCTTTGTGCTGTTACTGGATGCTATGTTTATGCTACTGGGATTAATGTTAAACCAAGCACTTAACTGTACATTTGTTTATCCAAACAAAGAGGGTGTGATCAGTAAGAGTAAGGAAGGAAAAGCCGTCTCCTCAGAAAGCCCAGGACTTCATTGTGGTGTTCTCTCTGTGGGTGTTACAGATTTTTGTCCTCTTTCACTCCTACCCATTCAGTGTGAACTTATGAGAAAAAGTCTGCCAGCTATTCTGGCATGTATGGTAATTGTATGGGTGGCCTTACCTTTCTGAAAGTTCAGAAAGCATGATGGAAAAATTGATGTAGCTGCGGAAAAAAATGCTGCTAGTTCTGCCTTCTTCCTTCTGACCCTTCCTTCCTTGGGTCATTTTTGCCATTTGGTCTTTGGTAAAAATGTATCTGATTTAAATAATAAAACTGAACATACTCTTGCTGTGCGTTGGTACAGAAGTCTTAATACTGTGGAGTTTCTAGACATTACTGTGAACCAACACTTAAATACAATTAATCACACAGCCATTTGTAAGGAAATTTGTTTTAGAGGACATGCAGATTAATCTCTTTTTCTTCTTGTGTCCTGTAGAGGAGGAAGCTTTCAACAGCATTTCCATATTTAATGGCAGTTTAGAATGTGAGAATTAAAGTTAGTTGGGAGATAAAGTGGTCTAGTGAGCGTGGCGTCTATTTGTTGAATATATGGAGAGGAAGATACCATTAGAAGACAGTTTATGACAGTTTTAATAATAAGAAAAAAGGAAAAAAGAAAATAAAGTGTGCAAAATACAAAACCAGTTACACTTTAATTCTAAATAACTGCCTACGTGCAGGAATTTTGGAGACTAATTTCTTTAGCTTGGAGAGAAGGAGGCTCAGGGGAGACCTTGTTTCTTTTTACAACTACCTGAAAGGAGGTTGTAGCAAGGTGGGTGTCAGTCTGTTCTCCCAATTAACAAGGAATAGGTCAAGAGGAAATGGCTTCAAGTTGCGCCAGGGGAGGTTTAGATTGGATATTAGGAAAAATTTCTTCACCCAAAGGGTTGTCAAGCATTGGACCAGGCTGCCCAGGGGGTGGTTGACTCACCATCCCTGGAGGTATTTAAAAGGCCTGTAGATGTGGTGCTTAGGGACATGGTTTAGTGGTGGACTTGGTAGTGCTAGGTTAACGGTTGGACTCAATGATCTTAAGGGTCTTTTCCAATCTAAATGATTCTATGAAATCAAATATCCCCACAGACATGCACACACAAATGTATTTTGATACTGGGCAAATCCGTGCTGTACTTTCACATGATCTTTTATAGTGAGAGTGGAATTGGGAATAAATGGTGATTTGAATGCATTAATGCTGTTATTGTATTCAGAAGAGCATTTTTTTCTAAGTTTGTTGGCTTATTGGTAGCCTCTTTTTCTTACAGACAGCTCTTTTAAATCTGCTTGACTCTTCTGTTTGGAGTTTAATGAGACTTGTAATCTGTGAGATCCAATGGTCTACAAAGTCTTCGAGTTGATGTGTAAATGGCTCATTTGTTAGAAGACAGACCATTGCATGTTACGAGATCCAGATGCTGGCACCCAAGTTCAAGGAGAATATAGAATGGGTGGCAGAAGTAGTGGAATTGGGGCATTGTTTATTGCTTTTCATTTTTGGTGTTGTGATACTGTCATAAGCACACTTTAATGAAAGACTTCGACCAGGAATACTTGTACAAGGTACAATTTTAATGTATTATAACTAGGAGGAGTGTCCAAAGCAGAGCAAAATGTTGTTTCTCATTGGCTCTTTTGGCTGGATTGGTCACCTGGTATGAAAGATTCTAGTCTTAAGTAGAGTACGTACTGAAGATCCTTGTGTAAGAAACAATGCTGTTGTATATGTATGCTTTTATGTATTAGGAACATATCAACACCTCAGGAACATGGAGTTGATGAGCTTGTTCCTGTGCTGTCAGGAAACTGTAATGACTTAATGTCCTCTTCAAGATCTGTAAAGTCATTAGAATTAAAAATGTTCTACAATAAAACGCAAGCATAGTGAAGTATTTTGTTTCATTAGTCATGGCAGTTCACATAATGCTGGCTGTATGTTTAAGGACTTCCACAATCATTAGCTTCAGAACATCCTGCTTTGGTTAACCTTGTATTTTTTTTGTATATTTTAATTTTAGGAGCCAACACAGTTAAGGGAAAACCTACTACCTAACTTCTGCCTACCTTGTTTCATTTTTCCTGTTTGAAAAAGAAGCAGAGAAAAAGGAAGAAATAAGCAATTGCTCCAAACATCAAGATTTGCATGAGAAATTAACTGTTTTCATTCTGTGTTCATGTTTTTCCTCACAGAGGAGGAATTATTCAGTAATTTGTCCATATTCAATGAAACATGTGTGAAGTGGCAAAGGAAAACTGGAAGACTGGGAGTGCAGGAAACGTACATGGTAAGTTGGGCAGTATTTAAGATTGGGAGTAGTTTTGTCCTGGTTAATTCTGGTCAGTCAGTAGTGGAGATTTGTTTTTTGTGTTTTGTTTATATGGTAATTTTTCTTCCTCTTCCCAGTGAACTGCCTAAAAAACTGAAGATGTCTGGTTTGGGAAAGAAACAAATCCTTGTCCTAAAGTTAGGTGAAAAACTTAAAAGCTGTTGGGGTCCCATTCCAGTAAATTGAACATGTGGTTGATACAAGAAGCATTTCAGCACAAGTTGTATGTTTTAGTGAAATTTTGTTGTAGAGTTCAAGGTCCCATTGACATAGAAAACATTGCAAAATGTGCGCTCTGTCCCTATCTGCGATGCAGACATTTCAAGTAAAGAGTGTACGCTTGCAGATACTAGATGTGACTTGTTTTAGAAATGAAAGGTATATTGCAATACTGTGCCTTGCTCAAGAGATTCAACCATCTTACATTAGAACATTTTAGAACTGTTTTTCACAGGAATTGAAAACAACCTTGGTAACTACTCTATTTTTTTTTTTTTACCATGTATAAACATAAGAATAAAAGTTAAGTTACAAATCCTCAGAAACAAATAGTTCAGCCAGTGTTACTGAGTGCCAAAACAACATGAAAAGAATTCCCATGTTTTGGGAATGACAACATCCTAAGAAAGGTTGGGGTTTTTAACACATACAAGTAGGGGAAAAAAAAGGTGGGGTATTGGTAGTGGTCAACAGCTCAATGTCCACATGGAGATTGGTGACTAGCAGTGTCCCTCAGGGGTCCATACTGGCACCAGTCCTCTTTAATGTTCTTCATCAATGACATAGACAGTGGGATTGAGTGCACCCTCAGCAAGTTTACAGACAATGCCAAGCTGAGTGGTGCGGTTGACACACCTGAGGATGGAATGCCATCTAGAGGGACCTGAACAAGCTCCAGGCATGGGCCCATGTGAACCTCATGAGGTTCAACAAGGCCAAGTGCAGGGTCCTCCACCTGGGTCAGGGTGGGGGATGAAGGGATGCAGAGCAGCCCTGCTGAGAAGGACTTGGGGGTACTGGTGAATGAAAAGCTGGACATGAGCCGGCAACGTGCGCTCACAGCCCAGGCAGCCAACCGTGTCCCGGGCTGCATCCAAAGCAGCGTGGCCAGCAGGTTGAGGGAGGGGATTCTGCCCCTCTACTGCGCTCTGGTGAGACCTCATCTGCAGTGCTGCATCCAGCTCTGGAGCCCTCAGCACAGGAAAGACATTGACCTGTTTGAACGGGTCCGGAGAAGGGCCACAAAAATGATCGGAGGGTTGGAACACCTCTCCTGTCAGAACAGTCTGAGAGTTAGGGTTTTTCAGCCTGGAGAAGAGAAGGCTCCGGGGAGACCTTATTGCAGCCTGCCAGTACTTAAAGGGAGCCTACAAGAAAGATGGGAACAGACTTTTTACCAGGGCCTGTTGCAATAGGACAAGGGGTAATGTTTTAAACTGAAAGAGGGTAGATTTAGACTAGATCTAAGGAAGAAAATTTTCACACTGAGGGTGGTGAAACAGTGGGGCAGGTTGCCCAGAGATGTGGCAGATGGCCCCAACCCGGAAACCCTTAAGGCCAGGTTAGATGAGGCTCTGAGCAATCTGTTCTATTTGAAGATGTCCCTGCTCATTGCAGGGGGATTGGATGAGATGACCTGTAAAGGTCCCTTCCATCCCAAACTATTGCATGGTTCTATGATTATTTATGATCTCTAGGGGGGGTAGGTTAATGTGGAAAATACATTTCAATACGTTTCAATATACGATAATTTTGGAAAACAGCCTGGTTTTCTCTTCCTGTGTTACAAACCAATGTATTTTTAGTTTGAGTGGTTTAGTTGAGCACTGCTGAGACGGAAAAAGCAAATTCACAATTGCCCAAACAGTTCAAAACCAGTGCTTTTCATGTACCCAGTGGTAACTGGCAAGCTGTGGATCCCTGGTATAATGTGCTCTGTGCATGTGGTTGTGCCTTGAATTCAGCTATTTGCAAGACACTTCACAATATTCAAAATTGAGGATGATGTAGGCATAGGGTGCATGCATCTGTGTATTGACAACACAGTCTGAACTGCCTTGAGCTCAACTAGATGAGTTTTGTCTGTCCCTTCATCTCATACAAACAACAGGTTTCTTTTTCACTGCACTGGGACAATCTTAGGGAAGCTTGTCTTCTACTGTTTGGCATTCAGTCTTCCTACTGCTTCTGTAGGGCAAGGGGGAAAAACTACAAAAAAGAAAAGAAACCATCGAGCAGATGTAGTTTTGATCTGTGTGCTGTAATCAAGAAAGAATATTTACTTAACACCTTACTGCTTATGTTGGAGTTGCTTGTAGGGTCCATGTTGCAGATTCCTTCTATTTGTTGTAGAAATACATGGAAAAATATTCATAATTTGAATAGCCAGAAGAAATTGAAGATATAATTTATTAAGCCATCTTATTGCACCAAAACAGTCACAAGCTAATTTTTTTGATTGAGCTGATATTTTAAAACAGATGTAATCCTAGGTTCTCAAGGCTTAATTGAACTAGTGTTCTGAATTTTGGAGAACCACAACCAATTTTACCATCTTTTGTGTTAATCCTTCAATAGTTTCACATACTGGGCCAAAGATGGGATGAGAAGGCATTCTCGGAAGATGCGGTATTTAACATCACTACAAGTGAAGATAATCCAAATGTGTGTTTAGATCTCAACTCTGGTGGTAACTACCTGGTGAATATTACTGCTATCTCTTCCACAAACATCACTGTCTCAGTTACAGTAGCAGTTCAAACAAAGGGTAGGTTGTGTTTTGTATTATCTGTGCTTACAGAAGAACTTGCTGTGCTGTAGAATTCACTGTTTTGGGTGTAGCTGTCAGGGCAACAGGCCGTCTCCTAGACTATATCATTCTTTATGCTGACAGCATCCCCTTTTTCTGCAAGACATTTTTCTTTCTGTTCACTGTGGCCATTGAATCTATGAGAGAACAGCCGGGGCAGTAAGTGCCCTTCAGAATTTCGGTCCATGGTACAGTGCTTACTGGTTTCCATTCCTTGCCTTGAAAATTGATCCTCTGCCTATGGGAGAATTCCCCATTTGCTGTGCTGTGTGACACTAATCTAAGTGATGTGAGCATTATAGATAATGTTCCTCTGCTTAGCAGCGATGAGCAGTGTTCTCAGTAATTGTAGTGAAGGCATGTTCTAACAGCAGATTTCTGTAGTATTTTGGTCACAGAAACTTCAAGCTTCCCTTCTGACATACTAATTCTGGTGGGACAGACAGACCTTGAGAAATAATTGCCTTTGGAATCCACAAAACATGCTTTTTCTCATACGCTTTTTCCTAAAAGGCATCAACTGTAGCAAATTGTTCTATGATAACTTTATTTCCATCAGAAGGTCTGAACCCCTGGATCTTTCTGTCATTATAACCTTCCTAGGTGTGGACAAATAGATCCTCTGTTGATTTCCTGAATAGCGTGCTTGGGTTTTTTCCAACAGCCATTTTCTGTTGAAAATGTTCATGCCTTATTTACTGTGTTTGCTCATAGAAAAAAAATGAGATTCTACCTCTGTCTCAGAAGAGAACTAAAATAAAAACCTTTCCTTTCATCTACTCATTTTTAATTAAGTTGAAGAAGTTGAAGCTTTTGTAATAAGTTTTTCCCTTTTTTTTATTGTCTCTACAGTAAAGGAAGCTCTCAATAACCTATTAATTTTTAACGATACATGCTTGAAATGGCGAAGGAATGTCAGAGGAACTGATGTGGAAGACACATACTCAGTAAGTCACAGTCTGTATTTTGAATCTAGAAAACAATCCATATCAATCACTTACGTGAAAAAAACTGTAATTTTTCAAATACTCACTGCTAGCAGTGTTCCTCATTATTAGAATGCCTCCCATAAAAAGATGCAGGGAGTAAGCTTGCATAGCAAACTTCAAAAAAGAAAGAAACCACCATGCTTTTTTGTAGTCTCCTGGTTTTGCTTATTTTTTCCCCTGCTCTACCCTATTTTGCCTTCCCTATCTGTACTTTGAATTTTGTTGTGTTCAGGCCTCAGACGACTCTGTTCCAATTCCACAGAATCAGTCCACTCTGCCATATGGTACACCTTCAATCTTCCCTTGTCCCAGCAGGGCATTTCTACATGATTATCTCTGCCAGGACTCTTGACCACCTGCCGTTCTCTCAAATCTCCATGTGTTCAGAGGTGCTCAGAGATTATCTAAAGGCATAGGATCTATTCAGAGGAAAATTAGCACATGATTAAAATACAGCAAGCATTTTAGTTTTCGTTAACAGAGGAATGGTCAGGAGAGGCCTTAAGTTAATAACTTCATGGTCGTTTGGGAGATCAACAACAAAACAACCACATACAAAATCCAGCTGAAAAAAAAAAAAAGCCATGGGCCTGTAAGTTTGCCTGGAAACATAGCTGCCTGTAGGCACATCCTGGAGGGTGGTTGGCATTTTGACATAGGAGTTGAGTTTGATGGAAGTTTGACTTGATCCTCAGGGTCAAACCAAAGAGAGGTGCTCATGTGAGCTTACACAGATCATCACTTTGCACCATGAGGGTATACTACAATGAAAGTGCACTCTTACTGGAAACCTGTACGTTACCAGAAAATCAAGACTTGGGGGAAATTACAGTACTAATAAAAAAGAAGCTAGACTCAGGAGGAGGAGAAATGAAAGAACTACGACAATGTCAGAGCTGATCAAAGGGGACTGCAATTCCTGTCAAATTTTGGAAGCATTTGAACTTGAATAACTGTCAGTGCCAAGATTTTTGGCACTCTGTATGCAGTGATATGTTTTTCTGCAATTTCTTCTAATTTAGAGCATGACATGACTGAATGCAAGTGATATATTAAAACATTGCCATTTCCATACCGTGATTGTTTGGTTACAGTTTCAAGTGCAAGGCCAGCGTTGGTATCAGAAGGAGTTCTTTCATGAAATGACCTTCAACCTTACCACACACAAGCAGGCTCCAGAAGTTTGTTTTGATTTGCAGCCAGGCACCAATTACTCTGTTAATATTTCCATGGTAGCTTTGAATTTTTCACTGCTCATTTCCATGACAACACAAATCACAGGTATGTCCTGCCACTTATTTTATATGTTTACAAAAGCACCTACTGGGTGCATGAGGCTCAAGTGAAACAGTATTGTTGATCTCAGTATTGTATGGCGAGTTGTTAAAGTGCTCTTTCCATGCTCAAAATTGTTCATTGTTGCTTAACAGATTTCACAGGGTTGACAGTCCAGCAGCAGTAGAGGGAGAGAAATGGGGTGCAGTGTTTTGAAGCATCACTTTGGCACAGCAGGGAAGAGATAGTTTGATGGATTAGACACAAGGTTGGTATTTAAGAGCTGGGTTAAATTCCCTGCCCTATTAGAGGCTGACACTTTTTCAGTACGAGTTCTCTCCACTGTGAAGTGGAGCTAAAAGCACAACTCCATGTCGTATGGGTATTTGTGACAACAGATATCACTAAAGTCTGCAAGGATCCAAAGTGTAGAGGGTCCTGCAAGTACCTCAGACAGATACCTTCATCTCTAATTGGTAGAATACAAAACATAAAAGGCATTTGAGCAAATAAAGTTACGTAGTAAGGGTCTCAGCTTCACTGTTTAGCAAGATATTTGTATGGCACTAAAATGCTGTGATTAAAAACAAGGCAGTTTTTAGCACATTTTTTTGTTTAGAACAGTTTTGTAGCATCCCTATACTGTCAAACTTTCTGTATAGGTTCTTAGCTGTTACAATGTGAAGTGCAGTGTTTGGTGCTGGTATCATTCTTACCATTGGGGCCAGAAATTGGAATAGGTAAGGAACATGAAAGGTCTCTGAGTGTTTGTAACTGTATTCAGCCACTAGATGGAACCAATTCTCTTCTGACGGCTTATGAAGAACTGGGGATTTGTGGTAGTTTTGAAATTCATAGTACTACAGTATTTTTAATAGTAAATCTAAGGGTTTTAAGCTTACTGAAAGGCAAAACATCTCTTGCTTCCTAAAGCTACTGTTTAGGATATACAATGATCTGGATTTTTTTTAAAAATGAAATTGCCATAATGATTTGATAATTCATTTTCAGAAGTTTCCTAGCTGTCATGCAAAAGTAGCATCCATGAGTTCAAGAATACATATACCATTGTAAAAACTAATAAGCTGTCTCAGTTTGGTTGACTGAAGTAATTTTTGAATACATACTCAGAGTAAAAGTGTAGCTCTTTGCTCGCATCCTGTGATATTTCCTAAACTCTGCAGGATTGCATCAGGTCACTTACTCAGCAGAGCTCTAGAGACCACTTTGCAGCAGGTGCTGTGTGAAGTGGTATTTGTGTCTTGGCAGCTGGCATATTTTCCTCCTCACTGAGTTAGTGCTTAACAAATGCACATGCATAACCTCAGAAAAGGTCTTCACGTAAAAATTAGGTCATTACCATTTTGAAAGAAGATCCTGCTACATAAGGCATTTTATATGTCGTAGTTACTTTTTTCAATGAGCAATAAAAGGTAGGTGTTGCTGTGTTATTACAAATCTTCATCTGGCAGTGCCATGCCAGCACTCCATAATGTGTTTCCTTTAATGGAAGCCAAAAAATAGAAGTGGGTCTTTTTGCGTTTGAAATTGAGTGAAAATTAAAAAGCTATCAGTGGTCATGCTGTAAAGGTCACCAAAGAATGAGAATTTAAATAAGATGTTAAATTTTTTGCTGTTTCAGTTTATCTAAGATGAAAAAGATATAGTTAGAATAATTCATCTGGCATCACCCTTTGACTTCTGTGCCTTACGTTTCGGGAATTGCTGTATCTGTAAAAGCAACTTAATTTATATAAAAACTATTTATAATTTTATAGTGGGTGTATAATTTGCTTCTTCATTTATCCAGTTATTTTGTAATCATGTATGTTGTTAAACCAGATGGTTGTGTTTCCATGGTGGGTGGAATGATCTCAATTTATCTGCCGTAAGTCTGAAAAGTGTTTTTTGGCTCTGGTAGTTTTCTGGCTAAATGGTACTGTATAAATGTAAGAAATGCATTAAGCACAGAGGCTCTAAGGGGTCTAAGACTTAAAAAAGTGTTTTAATATACTGGAGGTGGCCTCTTTTGTTGTTTAAGTTTTCATATGGCATCCTTTAACAAATGCACAGTCAGTTGGTCTGTTTCCTCAGCTGGGGGCAAATGCAGATGTTTTATTTCCTTCGCTTCCACACATCTCCTGCATTTTGAGAGTTCGGGAAGTCTTAACTGTGGAGTTTCAGCTACTGTGAAGAGACATGTCTGAGATGATTGGATGACCATGGGCTAACAAACTTAAATGTCCTGACAAGGATAGTCATCTGTGTAAAATCTTAAAGGCTGTTGCAAAATAGAATAAGCATGTGAATGTGATCAATGAAGTTTGTGTCTTTCTTTCAAAAAGGAAGATTTGTAAATACTTGTTAAGAAGGTTACTTGTATATCCTGAGTATCTATATCTGTCTATTTCCTTGATGAGTATGTATTATATCCATAGTATTTCTAAAGAAAAAAAGCAAGAACTTGGGACTTAAAAGCCTGCTTTTCTCCCTGCAAAGTAGCATCCTTCAAAAATAGTTCTGTGCTGAGCGTAAGTTGGTTTTGCCAATCATCTTGTGGATGGTAGATATAGTCTAGCAAATACTTCATGGATCACTGAAATTCTGCTCCTTTCATACTTCCAGTAACAGGCATCTTGCACAGTCTTTTATTTTAGACAAGCTCTAAGCACCTGTCTACTTGAGATAGGAAATTGAGTAAATTACGAAAAATTATTAGCAGTGATTATATTATAGTTGTAACAAGATGATGGCAAGATTGTCTTTTAAGCAAAAAGGGAGTTTGTGTCTGTTTCCAAGAAAGGAAATGAGTGTCTTCTGGGTGTACTTTCTCATTCATTATTTCTGTTGGGATTGCACTACTTACACGTGGCTCTGTTCCTTTTCCTTTTTGAAGGTCATTTATTAAGGCATGCTCAGACAAAGCATTGTTCTTAATTTCATTGTCTGTTTTCACATGTGAATTTAAGATGACTGAATTTTGTAACCACTTTCAAGTGTTTGAAAAACAGAATAATAAAGAGCTAATGCTTTTGCTTCTTACATCCTAAATAAGAGTAACTTCTCCAGTTGAGCTGCATTAAAATACTATTGATATTTGAATCTGTTTGTAAGCTTTGCTTTGGGATAGATGATTTATGACGAATGTGACAAAATTGTGGTCTTTGGGAATTTCATGAATGCCTGCTTATTTACATTGTCTAGCTAGCTTTTTATAGTTTTAGAGGAGACCGCTGTGACCTAAGACATCATACTTATAGGACAGAAAACTTTCTAGACACTAGAAATAGATGTTTTGTATCTGAATTACTGGATTACACTTCCTTCATGTAAAATAATTCATATTAGAGTCAATGATGATTTCTCATTACTCTTCCTCCACGCCATTTTTGTCCTTAGAATCAAGGTGTGTTTTGAGTTTGTTCTGTGCTTACTGTTCACACATGCTGCCCTTTCTTACATATTCGTATTTGGACTTTCCAGTGCATTTGGGTAGGTTTGACCTTGAGCCTGTGTACCTCAGGCAGTTGTAGTAGTTCCTATGTTTTTCAGCTGCTGTTCTTTTTGTTTTAGTCCAGGATATACCTGCAGGCCACATACTCTAGTGTGTGTATCCTCTCCTTCCATATGAACATGTAAGTCAGAAAGTAGACTTACAAGCAGGGAGTCTAGAAAGTGACTTGAGTTAGAGGAATGAATTCCATCATACACTAAGTATAATCTTCGATTGCTCTGCCTTTCTGTCTAGGTACGTGAAAAATGTATTACGTTGCAGATCAGGTTGTGATGTCTTGATTTGTTTGCCCACCCATGGATGTACACACATACATTAAAGATCCGTTATTGTTCTGCTCTGTTTTATGATGGAAAAGATTTACACTCATGCTTTCATAAAGGGACTTCTTTAACATCTGGAAAAAACAAATCTGCTTTTCAGTGAGGAAGTGGAAGACTGTTGGTGATCTGACGGCTCTTACTCTGACAGCATATCATGCACCTCCAGAGAGACAGTCCATTACAGTGTGCAGCTTCAGAGCATGAGTATTGCGAAGAAGGGGGTTTCTGGGCCCCTCACTACAAGGCGGACATTGAGTTGCTGGAGTGTGTCCAGAGAAGAGCAAAAAAGAGCAACAAAGTTGGTTGAGGGGTCTGGAGAACAAGTCTTACAAGGAGCGGCTGAGGGAACTGGGGTTGTTCAGTCTCGAGAAGAGGAGGCTGAGGGGAGACCTCATCGCTCTCTGCAACTACCTGAAAGGTGGCTGTGGTGGGGTGGCTATTGGTCTCTTCAAGTAACTAGCGATGGGACGAGAGGAAATGGCCTCAAGTTGCGCTGGGGGGGGGGGGGGGAAAATGACGATGGGA
>NW_010514597.1:28896-36484 GCF_000687285.1 Phaethon lepturus
TGGTCAAGCATTGGAACAGGCTGCCCAGGGAGGTGGTGGAGTCACCATCACTGGAGGTGTTAAAAAAACATGTAAACATGGCACTTCAGGACATGGTTTAGTTGGCATGGTGGTGTTGCGTTGATGGTTGGACTTGATGATCTTAAAGGTCTTTTCCAGCCTTAATGATTCTGTGATTCTGATTTATGTAATGAGGAAAGGAGAGTGATTAAAAAGCATGATTTCTTTTTTCAACGTAGGGAGGAAATTAGCTGCCAATCCTGTAAATACTTTCATACATATGTTCATGCATGCACTTTCTATTTTTATGCAGAGGCTATTGAAATGAATCGTATTTAAGTTCATATGGACGTCTGTTATTTTTCTGACCTCCTTCATAGCAAGAATTGTTTTATAAGTATTTGTGAGGTCGTGATTGTTCTGATCACCTCTACCATTCTGTTTACAAAGCACTTAGTGTAGGTGGCACAGCTGATGCTTTATAGCCAGTGCTTTCAATGCTGAACAAAATTCTTTGCTTTTTTAGTCTTTTTATCTCTGTGAACTGGACGTTCTTTAGTATTGCTTCAGGTAGTCCTTTACAAATTTATAATGATGTATCTGCATCACCCTCTATGTTGTCCTCAACTAGTTAGCATAATTAGCATTAAGTAAAATGAATGAAATGCAAAAAAAAAAAAAACCACAATAAAAGAATAGGCTACAATGGGCAGAAAGATAGATTTTAAGCTCTTTTCAGCTATGAATTTGTATATGAAAAGATTACACATACACCCTGCTATTATTTCCATTTTTAATATAGGGTCTTTAAAGAAGATTTAAATGATGATTTTCTGTAGATATGTTCTTGATTTATTCAAACTCCTTCCTTCCCTTCCTTCTTTAAGTAATGTCTTTCTCTAAGTTAAAAATCTCTTCTCACTCTTTGCTAAAGCAATTGCGCTGTAATATGTACAGTAAACTTAATTACCCTTCAGACAGTAGTACAAATGGTAAAAAAACTTTTCTATTGTATCAATATGTCTACCTTTTTTTAAATTTTACAGCAGTAGTTTTTTTACTTCCTAGTTTTAAAATGCAGTAAAATTTTTGGGGGGCATAAAGACCTCAAATAAACATGAAAAAAATCCCTTGTTTGCAGGAAATGAAGATCATGCAAATGGTGTTATTTCAGCAAAGGGTTGTTTCAGTTAGAACTTGGCCTTAAGAGGGATCTTCGATTTGACTTCCCCAGGCTAGGGAAGAGTTGCCATCTGGTTTTGGACTTTGTGGTTCAATTCCATTGCTATTTTTAAAGCTTTATCATTAGTACAAAGCGATGAAGGGAAGCTGTAAAGAGGGCTATGCTGGCACCAAACAGGTTTTTTAACAACATACAAATCACTCAGTTTAACAGGTTTTGTGCATATCCATTATAGGGTGGGATAGAAATGGATTTGTGCATTCATTTTTGATGTGTCTGTGTGTAGGAAACTTAGAACCTTTTCTGCCTACTTGCCAAAGGTAACTAGCACAGTGTGGTCCCAGAGTTACAGCTTCAGAGCTGTACAAAATGTCAGATGATGGGAAAGGCATTAAATATTGCTGTTACCAGTACTGGAGAATGTTGCAGAAGTACCTGTGTTCCTTCTGTTGCAGCAATTCTCCTATGAAGTCCTTGGACTGCAGCAGTAGACAGTATTGGCAAAAACCAGGGCTTTAAAACAAGAAGTAAACGGCTCATTTTCAGGATTAAAGAAAGAAATGTAGCTGTTCCATTGTGAAACACTTTCATGATAACTAATAGTGAATTGCTTCCAACATGGTAGCTTTTTCTGAAAGAATGATTACAGTATAACACCAAGCAGGCTTTTGCTTTTTCCCTGTGCTGTTGCAATGGTAGGCACATGTTGGTATGTACTTCTTTCCTGTAGCCTGCCTTCACGTTCAGAGGGAGACTCAGTGGATGGATTCTTACTGTAGAAAATGAAATGTCCAAGCATTAGTAACATAGCACTGCTATGACAAGAAAGTGCTTAGAGCGGGACTGACTGAATATACTTGCATTTCTTGCTATGTTCTTCTGTGCTTTCCTGGTGCTACTACGGATACGTTAGTCTGTTCTGCTGGTGAAGAGTTAAAAAGAAAAACAAACCAAAAACCTTAACAAAGGCAAGGTGCTAACAGCACCGGAACAGACTGGAGGATCTTGCTTTCTTCTCACAGCCCACCTAGTACAAGTCCTGATCTCTCCATAGCATCTCCCCTTTCTCTCTCCCTGTTCTAGATGGTGTTAAGTCAGCATTTTTTCCATGTGGCTCTTTAAATCTGGAAATTATGATGACCTCATGGCAGACTCTTTTTTTTAAGTGTTAAATTTCTGGAAAGGTGCTTCTTTTAATAAAAGTTTGTAGTGGCCAAATACTACATACGGAATAAGTCCTTCAGAGTTGCCTTTCTGGTCACTGAAGCAAAAATGAAGTCCATGCCTTTATTATTATTATTTATTTATTTAGCATTGTTGCCAGTTGTTCACTTTTCTTATTCAAACAGGCAGGTTGTCTTTGGTGCACTAGATGTTTGTAATAATTAGTGTTTCCTACCAGCAACTAAAAATGGCAAAATACTCCAAGTTTTAAAAGCACTATGTGTTTTTTCAGATTGTATTCACTTTTGCCTACTTACTAGGGCTGTCAGTGCTAGATGGCTGTTTATTTTCATGTTTTGCATTTTCTCTGTCAAATTACAGGAAAAAAAAATGTAATTGTTAATGAACTTAGTCAGCAGTCTTTTTGTCCCACCTCCTGTTCCCCTTTGCACTGCTTATCTGGAAAAAAGATGCTAAACTATTGCATGCAATGCACATTCTGGCTGCCATTAAAGAATAAATTCCCAGGTTCTTCGTGGAAATTGAAAAACTCTCAAGAGAAATTAATAACACTGTCTCCTGGTGATATTGGATGCCAAAGGAAAGGAAGATAGGAGAAATGTACCAGATTAATCTACCCTGATACGTATTTTCTTCTCAGTCTGTCCACTGGCAATCTCTGTGCTGAAGAACCATTGATATTAAGGGAGAGTTTACAAAAAACTCTGTTTGTTTAGATTTGCAAGGTGCAAAGGACATAAAAATTGGCTGCCAAATATTATTTGTTCATTTATTTTGTTCAGCTAGAAATACTGTATATACATTTTTCAATATCTGCAGTTGCAGAAGTATTGAAAAGAGCCTCTGAAGTAAAGACCATTTCCTGTTCTTGCAGGCAGCCATGCAATATACTTCATTAACTCAGAACTATCTGAAAGGATTTTCTGCCCTGTCTCTGCTGGAGGGAAGCCACTGTAGAACATTAAGGCTTTGCTAGATACAAATCTTATTCTCAGTTCAATCCTAAACATTCGTAGCTGGCTTCTTCACTGGTAATTCATGCATAGCCTGGTTTTGAAGGGGACCTGGTAAAGGAACTACCATAACAATTTGGCCAGGTAGGCTTTCAGAAGATTCGCTTCAGGATGATTTTTGTCAAGTGCAAGGTAGGGTTTTTCTTGCTAGGGATGCCAGTATGGCCTGTTGTCTTTATTTTGGGCATACTGTGCTTAAGTTGTTCCTTTCCCATGTTTCATCAGTTTAACACATAGATTATGTAGACTTTCAGATTTCTTTTTCATAGGCTACAAAGACAAGTTTTTGGTTCCCTCATATAAGGCCATTTCTCCTTTTTTGGATCTTTCTTGTAGTTGCTCTCTGTACTTGTGTCACTTAGCGTTGTTGGTGTGATGATTGGAACTTCAGACACTGTGAAGTGATCACACCTAGGCCTTCTGCACCTCTGGTGATACTATTCTAGCATTACAGAAATCTGTTTCTTAGGCTTTTTAGAGCAGCTTTTTCCTTTTTTCTTCCTGTTACCATTTCGGTTATTTTTTTCCTGTTAATCATATTCTTTTTAACAGTGCTCTGAAGCCTTGGTTTTCTGTATATAAGCACTACATTTGTTAATTTTTATTCAGATAATCACATCATCAGCTTGACAGACCAATTTTCAAACAGCCTAGCCATACCTGTAAATATCTGTGCTAGTTTTTTGTACTTCTGGGGTAGATAGTGTCCATGCTTCACACTTTGCCCCCCTGGTTGTGCACACAGAAGGTTTTTTCGGTTTTGCTTCCTGGCTGATGGTGGTAATTGCCATTATCATAACGCCAGTCTCTGCCTGTGTGCAGCTGTCATAATTGCCATTGAAATTAGAGGCAGAAGTGTTTGTTCAGTTTGGCTTTCACTCAAGTTCCCACTAAAATAAATTAGAGCTCTGTACCATATTAAAATACAATTTAAGGGGCTGGATATCGCTAGCTGACTGGGAGTAGTAACTAAGGAAGTTGCCTCCTTGAAAGTGCTTTCGGTGCTAACAGATTCTTGTTTATTCATACCATTTTATTTCTTGTAGTGTGCTGTGTGCCTGGAGTTTAATCTTTTTCATTTCCTTGACCATTTCAATTAGTCTAATAAATAATACTGCTTCTTCCAGTAAATCTTTCCTGTCTCATTTCTGTGTAGTCTACCATGATTTTGGCCACGTCTGTTTTACACAAGTAGCAGATACACTTCAATACAGGGGTTTGAGTTGGGGCTGCCATGCCATCACGCTCATATTTGCTCTGTGTTTTTCTTGACCAGACTATTTCTATTGCCTGCAGACATTGGCCATCAGGGGTTTAAGGCCCAGTTAACAGAGGAAGTTTGAGGGGAAAGAAAAGAGCTAGGAATCCTCATGTCTGAAATATTTCTAAAACCTCTCTGAAGCACTGGTATTTGTTTACTTTTTAGATCCCCTTTTCCCAGACGTAGAATTTGTTGCAGTAAAAGGTTCAGCACCGTTGCTCAGACTCCGGAAAGCAGAAGATAGAAATGGACCGATCAGGTTTGTCTCTGTGCACTCTTGACCCTTTTAAACAACATTCTGCAGATTTATGTTACTTACATATTGAAACTTTCTGTGGGGGTTAGATTATTTTTGTTAGCAATGGGAGAAAACTTAAGCTGTAACTCCCAGTTTTTCCTCCTATAGCAGAGTAGTATTTGGCTTCAGACTCTTCCCTGCTTTCTGGAACAAAATTTTGTTTTTATAATTCTAAGATTTCACTTTTGGGGTTTTTTTTTTTCCTTCATCTACGGTGAAGTCACAGTAGATTTTTATTCATGGATCCAAGCACAGCTCTACCCATGTGATTTTTCTTTTTCAACAAACTCATGAAGCCAGTACATTTTTTTTCTAGGAGCCAGAGGAAGTGGTGAACAATGTCTGTCTGTATTTATGTGTATTCTGAAGTAGTATTTTCATACTAGTGTATTACTACCAAAATATATTTCTAGAGAAAAAGGATTTATGCCTTACTAAGTGCTGTTTATGATAGAAGGAAAAGGTAGTTTTAACTCAGTGTTACACTAAAGCAGAAAATATTTGAAAGTGAATAATGTTTCAGGAAATGACGAGTGTAACAGCCCTAATAATTAAGTCTTCCAATGGTTGAATACCATAGACTAAATATTGCTTTGAGAGATCTGAGGACAGATTTGATTAATTTTTTACAAATAGTGTCTGTCCTCTCCTCCTTTAAATAGAAAAAGTCTTGTTTCTGGGAAGTTATGAATCATTTTTAGAGGCCAATGATGTATTGTTTCATAGGCGAACTTCCGTGTTAGATGAGAGGAGCAAGTAAAGTTAATGTGCGTGTGCTGAGGAGAACCAGCTCTAAACTGTGCATGCAGTGCTTTTGGTTTAAAATGCAATGGAACACACACAGAGAACTATTTTAGTATAAGAAACGTTCATATTGGACATTGATAATAAAAAGCAGTTAAGAGGCTACAAATAGAAGAGACAATGTGAATTAATGAATGTCTGATGCTTAGTATATTGAAGTGAGGACTAATGTTTACTTTTTTGTTTCACTCTAGTCTTTATCAAGTGATTGTGCTTCCTCTGCATTTGCAAAGCACTTTTACTTGTGACTCCTTTGCTTCTGCAACTTTCTTTAGTAACACCACTGACATTAAAGGATATGTGGCAGCTGAATTTCGGGCGAAGGATGTTGCTGATAACATGTCAATTGCTCTTGGAGACAGACATTACTACGGGAAGTTTTATAATGCTCCTTTAAAGCTGGGAGAAGAGTATTGTGTTTTTTTGAGAATAATAAGTGAGTGGAATAAGGTAATGGATGTTTTAAAACCTTTTCTTTACACCTGTTGAATGAAATGTTGCTGGGGAAAAACGAGGAAAATGTTAGTTTTGTGTTAAACTTTTTCTGTTGTTGCAAGGATCTGTTAGTTGACAGATTAAGTCTGAAGCTCTTTAAATAACTCTTTTCTTACAGGTATTTATGTCATTGTAATATTGGAGCAACTCTGGATGCCAAAAGGCAAACAATGGAAAAAGCCTGAAACTGAAGGGCCATTGCTGCCCTCAGTAATTGATGGTGTCTTTATTGGGCCAGAATTTAGTGAAAGAGATTAGTATGAGAATCTGAAAAGTACTCTTTAGCAATGAAAAATTCCCCCATTTTAATTTTTAATGGAATGTTTTATAGCAAAATATTCCAGTTCTCCAGATGACAAGGAAAAAAATATTTTATCATGTGTTATCTTCCACATAGCAATGAATGTCACCTCTGGCTTCCTTTGGAAGGCCTTGTGGAAAAAAGGAGATTACTACCATTTTTTTTTTTCTGTCATTTTAAAGTAATCATGTATTTTAATTAGAAACAAAAAGTTTCTAAATTGTACATCTCAGCTGTTTCATGCTCCAGTGTCTTGCCTCCCATGATGTCATTATACCACTATGACTCAGGGGTCAACAGCTTGTAATTTTTTCATAATATAAGTCTTAGCAGTAGCAAGTTTTTCTCATATGGGCCAGGTGATAGACTTTTCATGTGCATACAGTTCCTGAGTGTGAGATGTAAAAATAGAAAAAAGCAGCCCCTGCTAAAGAAAAACACCTAAACTTGCCTCACCCTGCCACTCAAGAAAATTAAAATGAATTTTTAGGGATTTGTAAACAGCACGAAGCAAGGAGGCACGCAAAAACTGATCTGTGAGTCACTTGTAAATAATTTTCTGTAATTTGGGAAGCCTACGGCCAAATCTCAGTAAGTTAAAACAGCTTCTGTTAAGAAATGTAATTCTGCCTCCAGTCCAAAGCAAGTAAAATAGAACAAGTACATGTAATAGCTGTTACTAGTATCTTCTAATCTATGTAGCATGTCTTTTGTGTGGCATCTACTTTAACAATAGTCAAGATGTTTTTATAGCACAGATAAAGTGGTTTCTGATCCTGATACAAGTCTGTTGTTTGTCATAAATTTTTAATTAACTGTGTGAGGAGAATAAGTAGGGAAATGGCATTTGAAGGCGTTCAGCTCATAAATAATGTTAAGTTAGCCCAAAATATCCTGGAATTTGGACAACTAGTTGTATTTTTTAGAAAAAATTACTCTATGGAGCAGAATTGTTAATGTGTCAAACATATACAAGTTTAGCCTCTTTAAGCACTCCTAAATACACACTTGAATACACTTTTATGTATCCTTGGGTTTCATGCTTTGG
>NW_010514597.1:36500-41287 GCF_000687285.1 Phaethon lepturus
TCCCTTCAGTATTTTCTGATACTGGGGAACATTTCTTATAGTTACTTGTTACTTGAGGCTTTTCCTGCCCAGAACAGTGCAGATTGCTTAGGCATCTCTGCCAGCTGTTTGTTAAACTGCTTCTAAGTTACATTATTCTTTTTCTGTCATATAGGTTATTCCCTGATGTTTCATCTTTAGCATTGCCAGATGTATTTTCTAGTCCACTGATTTAATGGAATATTATTACTGTTATTTGTAAAAGTCACTCTTTGCTTCCTTCCATTTAGAATGCATCAGCTCCGTAATACACACTTTCCTGTAGGGCTTTTGTTACTTGATGGAAGTACACAAAGTTACATACAACATTTATAAATCATTATTAGGATTGGAAATACCAAATAGCTTTGGTTCTCAGCTCTGCTTCTTTGAAATGGAACTTAGACCTGTGGCTCAAAAGTACTGGTTTATCTTCAGTTCTCATTGTCCTTGTATTTTGTGCAATTGTTGATACTAAGAAACTAAAGAAATTTCGAATTATAAATTGAGGGTTGTTGGGTTTTGAGAATTTCTGAAAATGTGATTACTTAAGTAACTAAATTTGGATTCAAGAGTTAATATTTAAAAGTCTGCTTTTTAAAAAATTTGTTCCTTAATTTAAGACCCTCAATTGTTAATGCATATGAAATAAGCATTTCTCTAGTGTATTTTAGTTGTGAGCACATTTCCATTTGAATACAGACACATTAGAAATACATGTCATAGACTCCTAACTAGTGTTTCCACTATTGCACTTTTATGTTCTGGCATCCTTCGGAGTTCCTTCTGGCTCCAGACACCTTCACGCTCAGAATGGTACAATTTGTGTCATACATGCTGCAAAATCATGGCTTGGTTGTGACTTTTTGTTGCCACTATTCTTGCCATATTTTCTTTGTGGTAAGGGTGGGAAAATCAGTTCAGATAAAATTGTTTGGACACAGTTAAGACAAGTATGCTGTTCTGTTTTATTGAGTCCCTGTTCATTTATCCCTTGCTCAGATTTGGAGGTCCTGAGAAAGAGGTGTCTGCTGTATGGTTTTTACTTTCTGTTTATTTTTCAAGATGGAGGATTTAAAATGCATATTTAATTTGTGCAGGACATTCAGATTTGTTAAAAGGCTGGTCAGATGATCTGAGGAGATTGTTGGGGATGTACAAGGCAAGCAGTTAGGAAGTTGGAGATAATGGAGGTTACCATTTTTCATATTGATGAATTTGGCAATTGGAATATAGGGATGTTGGAGACCAAAGGAGAATTTGGGAACAAACAAGAAATTACTGTCATTATCACAAAAGCCTTACTTAAGTGGAACAAATTGTCCACTCTTGGAAGTGTCCTTCTCCATAAGGGATACTGCTAATTAAATAACTCAGACCCATCTGGTACCTATTTTAATCTCCAGTGACTACTTTATTCCATGCTGTGCAGAGAGCCAAGGCTCATAGTGAAGGGCAAGAACTAAACAAGGTCTTTGGAGTTTGAACTTATTTGAGAAGTTTCTTTAGCATAGATTTTGTTCAGTGTCAGCATCAGCTTTTGTGGATCAAACCATTTGTGTATGTAACGGAAATAAGAACAGGACTGTGAAAGATGAAGATGATGCACAGACTTTTCAGGAAAAAAAACTATGTGCTTTTGGGAAAATTGGAATCAAAAAGACCCCTACTGTAAGAAAAGTCTGTTAAAATTAGCCTAAGAAAAATAATCTGAGAAAAGTATGTATGCAAGGCAAAATGTTTACTCTTTTCTCTAGAACTCTTTTAAGTGTGCATCTGTGGAAGGGGTTTCTATCTCCAGTTTAGCTGCCTGTGAATATCCGGGTTGAAATAGGGACTTTGAGATCCATGGATACTCAACTATTTGGAGGAGTAATTTCACTGATAATTTTCTGCAAAAGTACTAATTCATCAGAGAAAGGCATCTGTAATTTAATTTATATACAGTGCACGTCAGGTAACTTTGCTGAGATTCCTGGAAGTGTGTAGCTTCTCTGATAAGCATGAGATGACTGCTTTCCTGCAAACTACCTCCATATGTCAATGGAGGTACCTATTTCAAGACGATGGCACTCACCAGTACCTCTAAAGTCTGGAATATGGTTGAGTTTTTAAATCCACTCCTTGTTCTTTACTCCCTGTCTACTAAGAGGATTTTCTTCATCAGTGTTTTAAATAACCAGAAAATTCCTTATAAAAAATGAGTTTCACCACTGAGATTCCACAATTCAGCATGCAGACACACAAAAGTAATGTTAAGCATACAAATGTACCTTTCTCCTTTTATGCAAATGCTTCAAAATGTAGCCTTCAATTTCATAGAAACATACTGTTATCCAGAACAACGTAATACACCTTTGCCAAAACATGAAAAGTACATGGGTATGTATTCAGTGAAAGTCATTTAGCAGGAAAGTACGTATGGAAGCACTATAAAAATAGATTTTTACAGTAATTATTTCAGTGAGCAATAGAACTTAGAAGAGAACTTCTTATGTGTATACTAGTGTGAATTGCTGGGAGAAAAAGCGCTACAGGGACCAAAGCTTACTGTAAAAAAAAATCCAAAATTGTTAAACAAGTCTGCAGAAGCAGACCCCTGATAAACATTTGTTCAACTACTGTGAACACTAACTACTATAAGTATTCCATAAAAATTGTTAAAGATTACCAAGCAAATTGTCATAACTGAAAAAAATCCTACATCTAGTATTTGAAAAACATGCCATTAAGTACCATATTTTAACATATATATTGTACTTGGGGATAAAGATAATATACCATATTCAGCCTTATCTTAGCATTTCATAAATTCTGAGTTCTTATCCAAGCAGCTTCAAAGATCCTTCCATGTTACTTGCATGCCTTGGTTGTAGAAAGAAAGGAAGAGTGATGACCTAAAAGACTAGAGCCAGCTTTTCATCAAAGTTCTATCTCTAATCTTATCTTTATAGTTCATACTCTTTTCAGACAAGCTAGAGGCTGCTACCATGGGAATAACAAACTCCATTCCCAATAGTAATAAAACATAGCATGTTGTGGATGGCTGCCATTGCAGAGGGTGTTAGTGATAATACATTTCTCTCATGAGAAACAGTGATTTTTATGTTTTCATTTTCAGGTGAGAACACAGTCCTGTGCTGTTTGGGCACAAATTAAAAGTAAGTCAATTTTTCTTTCAATGAGAAAACCAAAGTTGTCATGGCTTTGCTTGGCAGCATAAACTACTAGTTGCTGTGGCTGTTTCTTCATTTGCCATTAATGGTCAGTTGACTGAGGATTGGAAAGGTTAGAGGCACAAAATTTGCTTTGCACTTCGGTATTCCATTCCAGTGGATTCAGTAATCCATTATAAAATGGGTTTTCTGGTTTCTCCTTGGTTTTCAATATTACCCTTTCTATGCATCACATCCAAATCTTTATAGCAATTTTTGTGCGCAAAGGATATGAGGAACAGAAGGTGCGAAATTTTAGAAGCCTGTTTTAAGATAGTTCTATATTGGCTTAAAGATAATAAAAATTTTTTTTTTAGCTTTTAGAAGCCACATTATTTATTTTAGTGTGTTCAGGTGCGCCTTGGAGAATTAAGTCCCTTTTGTGAACTTCTGTGAACCATGTGAAAGTGAAAAATATGGCTAATTTTTGTACTTTTAAGTACAGTTTCTTGAAAGTATAATGGCATGACTTTGAAAGCTGGTGAATTTCTCAGCGTGGTTTTATCTTTGTTTTTCTTTTTGACTATAAAATGTTTCCAGTGAATGCGTTTACCTTAGAAGAGTTTGGAATCCACTAGAGATCAAGTTACCTTCCTTTCCTGCATGGTAGAAAGTACTGTCTTCATCCATTTCATCGTGTTTCAGCAAAAAGCAAACATTTTCCTCTCCTGACAAAGAAAGTGACACCACTGGAGTCCCCTACAAACTCTAAATTCTGCTTTTGAGTTGAAAGGTTCACAAATTAGAGTTAGGAAATGCAGTGGCACTGGAGAGTAAGACAGTACTTTGGAGCGATAATAAACCATTGAGTGCTTGAGGTGCATCTCATCCACTGTTCACAAAACCTAATGTCTGACTATTGCTGTTACTGATCTTTTGGTGACAATGGTTTGTTTAGTTCAGGTTGCCTTTTGTTGTTTAGTCCCGTGATGTAGTCATTTACCGCCACACTTAGAATATAACTTAGGCAGTTTGTGGTTGTGGAGACTCTGCTAAGATCAAGGATTCCCTAGGTTTGAGGGCTCTATTGCTAGAGCTGTATAGGCAGGAGTTGTAAAATAACTGAAAAGACTGAAAACTGTCTTCATCTGAATTTGTCATTTATCTGCTTATAGAGCATCGTCAGAGGCTGTCTTACATATGGGTGGATTTTGGTTTTGGGATGAAAAGAATGGGCATTGGAAGATGGGAATAGGACAGGTCAGACCTTTGGCTTTCTGTTGTAAATCCATTTGCCTCTATAGTGAATGGCATTCCAGCAAACGGTGTTCTTGGCCTGCTGTACTTCTGCAGCTGGAGTGGCTGAGAGTATTTTTGGCTCACTGAATCTTTTGAGAAATATTTCTTAATTTAGTTTATGTGGAAGGCAAATCTGTAAATCACATCTAAACCAAATGGGCCAGTTTCAGATGCTGTCTAGACAAAGCTACAGATTTTATGATAAATGTTTGCCATTAAAAGTGTTAGAAAGCTGTTAAAAGCACACTTCCTTATGTCACAAATAAGTAAAATGAATTCAGAGGGTTTTTTACCAAATATACTCTAGAATGTGTA
>NW_010514597.1:41297-61541 GCF_000687285.1 Phaethon lepturus
GTAGGGAAGACTATTCTCTTGTTTTTATGGAGGGCTGACATCTGCTTTGAGATACATATCTTGCTTATGGAAACTGGTGTTACAATGATATAAGAACAGGTATAACTTCTGCCAAAAATCAGCATGATTGTAGGTTGAACAGATTTTCCGTGTAGGGTCCCTGTCTGAAATTCTTTATTTTACCAGACTCGCAGTGAGTTTACAGGTAAGACATGCTGCACAGATACAAGCCTTGCTTCACTGAGCAGTGGTAGGCAAAGATGGTAAAACAGGTCAGGTTCTCCTTATGGCTCTCTATGATTTTTAATTTTTTTTTCTTTTTTTTTTTTCCCCCACATGAGCCTTTGGGAACATAATGCTAAAAATGTTATTAAGGTTTTTTTGCTTCAGACTCACTGCTGAGGGTGTTTCGGGTGAATGCCCAGCCAGTTTTGTGCTTGTATATTCAGATGAGCCAAAAAAGAGTTCAATTTCAGTAACAGAAGTTGCTTTTCTGATGTTCAGCGACTTGGATTCTCATTGTGGACAGTAACTTCACTGAGTAAATGCCATTTTTGCAAGACCAGTAGTTCTTAGTAATTCTGGTTTTAACAGCCAATGACTGTAAGCTTTCTGTTCTGTTCATGGGTGACTTCTGGTATTATGTGCTTGGGTAAGGCTGTCATTGCCAGGTTTACTTCCATTCTATTAGTTGGAAAAAAATAACAATAAAAGAATGGGGAAGAGAAATCATGCCCAGATGGCAAAATCTTGAAGGTGGTGCACTGAGCCATTCAATAAAGCACTGTGATTTTCTGGCACCAGAGACCACCTTGGCGTATCATTTAGACTGAAATTGCCAGTGATGAGAGGGGAAAATGTTGACACTGAGTATCTGAGGTTAAAAAAAAAAAAAAGGAAAGAAAAAGACAGGAAACTGAGGGATGGAGAAGTATAATCACTTTTGAGAAATATATTATTTAATCTTACTTCCTCAACTGGATGGTAACTACTAGGTAGTCAACTCCATTACTACTTGACTGAGCAGTACTTCAGCTTTGAGCAGACTCAGTTGGTTAGTGACTAGACTGAACCTACACTGTTTGGTATTTGCTCATTTGAATTGTTTGATATTTTCTTTCAGATTTGTCACCCACTCTGCAGTACATGACTGGTGTTGGATTAGGGTCAGTTGCTGCTGTCTGCCTTGTACTGTTCTTTTCGTTCTCAGCAGCACGGTATGTATCGTTATTAACTCCAGTTTTCTAGTCCTCCTGCATAAGGCTTATGTGTTTTTCTTTTCAGATATTTTTTCTTTCCAGGCTATTTGGGTCAGGCCTCTTGGGTGGTGAGAAACTATTATCAAGAGTTCCATCAGTGACCAATAATGCTGTCCCTTGCTTGAACTGATGCCTTCAATATCTTTGCAGTCACTGGTGAAAAATCTGCTTCACTACGGGGCTCATCTTAATAAAGGAAAGATTCAGGCAGTGAGTAGCACCAGGAATTTAGTTCAGAGGTGTTCTGATTTAATGGTAACTAAATAAATGAAGTTTATATTCTGTGCTACTCTAAAAGTGAAGTCATACCAACAGAAATGTTGATGTACTTTTCTCATGTGAGGACCCAGTTTCTAGTCTTCCCAACTTTATTCAAAAGGTCTAAAAGGATTGTTTTTCAGTAACAGTTGATCTTTAGCTAAAGGCCACAATAAAAACATTTTAGAAATTTTTATGAAATTGATTTCTTTCTGTTTCGTAATCCTTTATGCAGGGGCAGTAACCTTATAACTCTCTTCCTTTCAAAGGTAAAACAAATATGTGCCTTTAAGTAATTGTGAATGTCTGTGTATATGTAAAATCTCTTGACTAAAAAATACATCTTTATTGTTGTTTTAATATGTTTGTCTCTAATAGTCTTTTGACTTATGTTGACTGAAAGGTCGGGACCCTCCAGCTTGGGGCCTGTGAAGTATAGAGCATTGATCAGTCAAGCTGCTTATTTGGTATTCAGAAGTAGAAGGAGCTAGTCTTATACAGGGATGGAGAAAGTCGGATTATTTGTAGTTGTCTAAATTTCAAATCAGTTCTTACAATTTAAATTCCAAAATGAAGGTTCCACGGTGTCTTTCTTTCCTTTAAGTAATTAAAGGATCTCCATATTCCCTTGGCAGTAGGATGCAATGGTAAACTTGAGCTTGCAGTCTTGACTGCTTTTGATCTTTTGATAAACATTGTTAAAGTTAGCTTTGACATTTGAGGCGAAGGGGCTATAACTGTCTTGGTGTCTAAACTAGCACTTGTGGCAGAGGGCTTATTGCAGGAGGAGGGATGTCCCTAGGCTGTCATGGTGTGAAAGGCTCCTCAGTTATTTCAGTTCCTCTGGCCAAAATGTGTAAGGGATAGAAATACTTTTTAAAACTCTGTCAAATCAATTCGCATCATAGTGATAGGAGAGCTATTTAAGATAATAGACAGTACGGGAAGAATTGTGTATGAGTATGAACCACTTGTGAATGAGTGTAGAATCTTCTGAAAGGAGTGAGAGGAAACAAAAACGAGGTGACATCCTTAGGGAGCTGAGTACATTAAGTACATTTGACAGGGGTCGTGCTGCAATGTGGTGTAATGTTGAGGGCCAGGACTTGATAATTCAACACGTATCTTTTAGGCCCTTGACCCCATGTACAAAGAAATTCTTGAATCCATTCTCCTCATGTTTTAGAGAACATGAGACAGAATCCTAGGCAGAAATTAAAGCTGCCCCATCCCAGCAGAAGGCAGAGAAGGGAAAACCTCAGATGTCATTTGTCATAAGACCCTTCACAGTGCTCACAAGAAGTGGCTGTAATGTTCATAAATAACAAGTACTCTTCTAGTTTTCAATAAGCATCAGTTTAATGCACTTCTGAGTAAGAATGTAATTTGAAAAAACACGTGAAGTCAGCCTTCTGCCCTGTCCAGTTGTAAAGCTGTGGTCCTGTGTTAGGCACTGTACTCTTAAGAAGGATGTGGCGCATCAGGAGAAATAGGCAGAGGAACTTGACAGGAGAGACCACGAGATCTGTCTGATCCAACTGCGAGTAGGGTAATCTACTAGTAGGTTGCTTAGCCTGGCAGAGAAGAGGCTGGCAAGAAGCCTGATATAGAAGCCTGATATACAACTATACAAAAAGCCATTATAGAAGGACCAACTTCCTCCTTTCCATAGCACCCATGGTATATGTACCACCTATGTGCTTCTGAACAGGAGGAGAAGGAGGCATGGGAACAGGTTGCTGCCAGTGCTGGCTTCTGAGTGGTCTACAAGAGCAGGTTCAACAAACATTTGTCAGGAATCACACAACTACAGCTGATCATGCCATGGTGTCAGGTGAATGGTCTTGGATTATTTCTTGGGGTCCCTGTAAGGTTTCCTGTTCTGCAGCTGCTTTCACAATGAGCCACTGTATTCAACCACTCAGCAGCTTGCCACATGTCTGCTGCCTCAGGGATGACATTACTGCAATGGGGCAGATTAGGAATCCCCACTTTTAGAGCAGTTTTAACTGTTCCTCAGTAAGCAAAAGTCTGACACTGGGTTCACAAAGCACACAGCCTGACTGCTGATGTTTTTTTCATTTAAAAAATGCATTAGCCCATAGTTGCTATTATTAAGATACCTTATCACACATCCACCTTGCTTTATTCAGCCTAATCCTTTGCTTCCTTTTTATATGTGATGCCAATTCATATGCATAAGGACAGTGCCAAAACTTCAGCTTCCTGAAGATCTGCATTGGGTATGGGTGTTTTTGAAGCTAAGGTTAATGTAGGTCAGGTAGTCATCAGACCCTGTGGGAATGCTTCCTATGCATCTCACGCTGGCTGTGATGTTCAGAATTTATACCAGCACTTTAGGTCTTAACAAAACTTAAGAATTATCCCACCAATGAGTGATGCAAGTTCTTGGTTAGGTGCATGCTTGAGTCTTGAATGGTTTCTAAGTATGGTTTTTTTAACTGGAATTTTTTCCTCTTTCTCCAGCTTTTATCTCCACAGCACAGCGCACTCCCCGCCTGCTGCTTTAGCCTGTGAGGCTGTACATGTATCTGCTACAATGGACATGGCACAAACAGGGATTACATCATCATTCCTAGAGACTGAAAATGTCTCTCTTCTCTGATGTGTTATCCCCTGCAGTCAGCATAGAGAAAATGCACTCTTCTTACCAAAACCAGCATCTGTTGGGTATGGACATATCTGCACAGCACATACATACTATAGCCTGGCCCGTTGAAATTCGTTTGTTACTGGAAGTGAGATGTTTATTGTCTCCCCTTGTTTCCAGATGGTGTGGTATGTAAAGGAGAACCTTCCCTCCTATGTAAGAGACGTTAGCTTGCATCCCATGTGTTGGCCACAGGCTTTCAGCTATTCCAGCCACATGAATGCCTGATAATGAGTGTCTGCATTGTACTTCATAACATGAATAATCCCCTGATCCAGTTGAGACTGTCTAAGGATCAACTGCTACTTTAGATACCTTAGGACACATAAACTGGCCCATTATCATAGAGAAAATACAAATCAACCCTTCTATGAGATAAAGTGCCAATTGGTATTTCCCAGTATAAAAGTAGAAGACTTTTATCAGTCACTTACAGGTAATGGTACTTCAATAAGAAGTACAGCGTTTTTAACCATAAAATTGTCACATTTAAATAGTGTCAGCAACAGATGTGTTCCAGAGATATTGCAATGATTGTTCATAGCAGTTAGTAATAATTGCAGATAATATAGCAATCCATAAAACTGTGGTTTGAAAAAGCTGAGTAGCTTTAATAGCATGTGAAACTAATTTAAAGAAGGAGCTACCTGTGTTAAATGCAGTTTTGTTAATGTCTGTTCTATAATTACAGCTGAGTACAGCCATTAAATCATTGTCTGGTTAATGAGCTGATGTGTAACATCTGGTGAGAGTCACTTAATAAAGTATAATTAACCAATTTTCTATGGCATACTCCCAGTTAATATTTTTTCCTTCTGTAAGAAAGAATCAAGTGCCTTTGAGACTTCCACTCCTGTTCAGAAGTTGCTTTGAGATATGTTAGCAAAATCATTCTGTTAACTGGTGAAATAAAGAAGCAGCAGTTTTGGTTTTGATTCAAAGAAATCTCTTAAGTTTGCATTTCTTTGAATCAGTTTTTACTCAGTTTTCTCTTTTTTTTTCCAAGTTACGTTTTGTGTTTTACCACTTTGAATATATGATACCTCTTTTTGGAATTCTAAATATTTATGATTCCTGGCTTTATAGTTTTAGATGTTTTTTATCTCTGTGTTGTATAATTCCTTTTTGGGGGTTTAAAAAGAGTATTTTAAAGTGTAATAGCAGAGTTCATAGTTGGTAGTGGAGATGAATTATAATCAAAGTTACATGAGAGGCCTTTTAACTGCTGCATCTAACTGGGGGTGCTTTTTTCAGATCTGGGCATTTACCATTTCTGTTATCCAGCATTTCCACTGCTTATTAAATCTGCCCTTCAATTTAGGAAGTTTTCAGTAGTTAGTACCTTTGTCTACATTAGCGGTTAAAAGTTTGTAACGTTTTCCTTCGCTGATTGAGAAAGAGCAACTTAAGTGTTCATACCAGGCTACTGTTACTTAATTTTTCAATTTCTTCTGCAGAATTCATTCTCGCACATTCTGGCTGTAATTCCCTTTTACAATGGAATAGGTTGCCAAGGTTTGGCATACTGGTACAAACTGCACCACTTCATTCTGGTTCGTTCTCCTGCTGCTCTGGTCCTGTGAGAGAGTTCATAAGGAGCTGTTCCTGAATAAGAGAGAGCTGGAGAGGCAGGAAATTATTTAAAGAGACAGACATGCCATTCTCTGTGAAAGAAAACTTCTTTCATCTAAGACCAGAGGTGTTCCAGTATGTTCTGCAGGACCAGGAACATGAAGTCCATCTTGTCAGTGGGTATAGTTGGAATGTTGGAGGTCTTTGTGTAACCTGCAACAAGTAATTTTTTTTTTACTATGTGCCTTTTCTTTACCTACCTTGTCTTGTCCTTTTATGATGTAAAGTTTTCAGAGCAAGGTGGTTCTTAGCAAACATCCACACTTCTGCTGCGACTTGCATGATGTATTAAATGACTCATTTGGACATCTCCGCACAGCAGAGCGGTACAGCATATTAATACCCAGGAATGGACTGATAAGTGAGAAGCAGTGAGGCAGGACTCCTGACACCTTAAGTTCTCCAAAACAGCTACAGTGCTGCAAATTTCCTTCTTTACTTCTGCCTCCTTTGTTACTCTTGGCAGACCTACCTTTGGCTGTGAGCCTGTCTTCATCTGTTGTGTACTTATCTTTCTTCCATCCACATCTGTTTCAGTTTAATGTGGGAAGCGTGGAGAAACAGTTTAGCCTTGCCCTCCTCAAATAATTGTGCAAATGTTAACAGTTAGTTTGTTATAGCCTCTCTCTTTCAGAAACACTGCTCTGTTGCTCCCAAGCTTTCCAATTTTTAATTCTTTTTTAGGGAAAGTAAAAAGGTTTAAACAGTAGGAAATTAAGAAGTAGCTAGAATAGAAGAAGGTTCATAAAAATTCTACTCAGAACAACTCTTGTAGGACTGGACAAAAAGAATAACATGAAATTATAGTGGCTGTACATACTTTTGTCTGATAGAAAAACAAGCTTGTACAGTGAAATTAATCTGGTTTAAGAGTACTGCTAATGAAGGCCAGTTCTCTGCCATTTCATTAGAAGGAAATACGCCATTATGCTAGAAAGCGTTTCACTGTTCTAGACTTCTGATCAGACAGCTGATTTGCAAAAACAGGTTTTAGGAGAAGATAGTCCTAGCAGGTGCTACTGTGAATGGGGCTTTGGAGCTAGTAGTGTATGTCTGTAGGGGTACTTCTGTTACTCAGATTTATAATCCTTATACTCAAGCTTATGTAATGATCTAGTGGCTCTGTATTTTTATACATAGCATCCTGCGGAAGTAATTGCAACATTGACATAATCACACCCTCATGATTCAAGAAATTCAAGAGACATTTCTCATGATCCTTCACTGCTGATCCTTCAGTTAATACTGAAATTCTCCTTTTTTTTCCAATGTTTTTTTGCTTTGCTGCTTCAAATATGTGTTCCACACCCAGGCCAAGTAAGGCAAAGCTGACTGAAGCTGCTCTGCTTTTACTGCTGATCTGTACCCATTCATGGTGCTATATTGAGATGTGCTATATTGAGAAACTGTTTGGTTTAGATACATAGCAATGTCTGTATTATCTCCACAGTGTTTTCATCTGTAGAGGAAACAGGAAATTGTTAGTCCTGGATAAACAATTCTGTGTAAGCTTAAGTTAAACTGTTTTTTATCTTTTATTCTGTAGTAGTGAGATAACATGCAGGTTACTGTAAAAATACAGTATTTATGCATGTAATTGTGATGGTGTCAAATGGAAAACCTTTTACTGTAAAATACACTTTCTACTGCATGTTCACTGATGGGTCCTTTAAATATTTTGGTGAAGTTTCTTTTTTCTGGGCATGTTGGAGACAGCCAGAAGCCATCCAGGCTTGTTTGTTTCAGTATTTATAGTCTCAATAAATTGTACATACGGGGCCAGATATGTGGGCCAGTATGCTCCTTTTTCCTGCGTGTGGTCTCAGATTTAACTGTTCTCAGTCACCATTCCTGTTTCCCAGGTCTTGCAGTATTTTGCAGGGCCATTTCATACTCAGCTGAATTCAGCCAAAGTCCAGCCGGATTATGGAGCCGACGGATCCATAATCTCTAGCTCAGATGGAAGTATTTCTGTTCCTAGTGACAGCATTGCTAGGAAATTATGAAAGCCTCTGAAAAATCTAACCATTGCAATTGCTTTCAAGGACAGAGCTGCAGCCTTCGGATGACATTCTGAGGACACTCTGTGAAATCAGTTGGTGACCTCAAGTGTTGAGCTCTAGTGGAAAGGAACAAGTGTCAGTGTTGCAAAAGCACGTCCACAACTGCAGTTCCTGACATAACTGTGGACAGCATAGGCACTTATTCCTTTTGGCTCTGACGGAGGTGAGGTCTGAGGAAGCAGAGCGCAATGACAGTAATTGTGGTATGCCTGTTATGGAGCTATTTCCATTTTGAGGTTAACAAAAATGACACCTCTATGGTCACAAAAAAAGGGGGACTTGCTCTGAAGTTCTGTTTTTCCTCCTCCCTCCACTTCCTCAAATGTTTTTCCAGAAATACTGCTTTTGTTCCTGCAGTTTCACAGGTGAGTAAGGAAGAGTGGCCTTTTATTGGTGTTTTTCCACCTTGAGGCAGCACAATTGATGTGTTTCAGTTGCAGTTAATGTTTTATGTTCCCTGGTGTCCTCGTTGGATCACTACATTGTAAAAAACAGTATACATTATATATGTATAATATTTGTGGACATACATATATGTAATTTGTTCTGTTTCTTCCATTTCACTTAAGTAACTGAAGATATCGTCAGAATTTCACAGCAAGGGTGGAGAAGTTCAGTTTCTGTCCCCAGGAGTATAAAAAAATATTTAATAGACTGGGGAGCAACAGAGAAAGGATTATAAAGTAAGTTCTTAATAGAGGGTAATTTCCAAAGGCCCAGATTCCTGAGCAGCTTTTAGCCCAGAATGGTTTAGCTTGACTTTGATGATAGTTCATATAAAAGTCTCTCCTGCAGCCATCCTGGGAGAAGTGAGAAGAGAGCAAAATGGATTGGAGTAGTCCAGTGAAGATGTTTCAAGCTAATGGGCACAAATCAGCTGTGCCAATACAGCCTAAACATAAGATAAAGCCTAACATTAGATAAAGCCTAACATAAGAACGTAGGAGTGATATAAGCTGGTTCTCATCTTTCCCTTTTAGCTGTGTGAAATGACCTAGTCGGTTTGGTTCTTGGCTCATTAGACAAGGTGTTAGGAAGTTCCATTTTGTTTTGCATTCCTGTGAATTCTGACCCATTCTAGGTATTTTATTTCCATGTGTACAATCAGCCAGTTTTTTTGTGTAGCCTGGAATATTCATTCAGGCACACAAAACCAGCCAGGTGAATGTGAACTGCCAAATGAGTAGCAATTGTAAATCTCTGCTGAGAGGCAGGGAAATAGTGCTTCAACAGCAGTTCTGTGCTTTTGCAGTATACCAGTCTATTATGGCAAATGAGTAAAATCATCATTATACGATGAGGTAGCATGTAGAATTTTGATTTAAGTGTTTGGTGGCTAAATGAAATCTGACTCCTTCCAGTTCTGTTAAATACTACCTTACCCCCTTTATTCTTCATGGCTTTAAACTGCCAGATGTTAATTTACAATATGTTAAAATAACACAGGCTCAAAATTGGACATGCATCCAGCTATTCTGAAGAATTCAACTTTCTGCTACAGATTTTAATTAAATTCCCTTGACATTATGGAATTATCCAGGTTCTCACCCCATGCCACTTAACATTGTTCTTTCTAAATTTAGTGCAATGATATATATTTACATTAGTTTAGAATCTGCTCTTATGTTTTAACTCAAGACAGAAAGAGGAGACCAGAGAGATGAATACATTGTGCCATTTCACAAGGAGATTGAAAGCGGTAGCTCTAAGAATGTTTCCTAGTATGGCCACAGCAGTACCCAAAGACTCTTCAGCAGTTCTGTTATTTACCTACTCTTTGTCTACACAGGGGGTCAATGTGAAGCAAAGTAGATGGGAATTTGTAGCTGCATGTTGCCTTAGTGGCGATTCCCTTTCTTGTTTGAAGATGCAATTTCATCCTTTTTTTTGTTTTGTTTTTTCTTCCTTAAGAGATTTTTCTGTTGGTCAGTCCAACAGCATTTGAGATTAAATAGGGTTGCTTGAGTTAGTTCAGTATCCTGTTGATCTGTTCTGCTTTCTGCTGGGACTCTTGGGAGTTTGTTTTTTCGTCCCACATCCTCATAATTTCCACAGTGGGACTAATTCATACTTTTCAAACAGACCAGACTGTTGGAGCACATTTTCATATATTGGCTTTGGGTGTGTCACAATGAAAAGCCATGTCCATCTTTGACAAAAAGCAACAAGTATTTCTTATCCAATAATACGACTTAATGCAGGCACCAGTTCTGGCTTTGCCCAGGTTCACCCTACAAAACAAAAGGCAGAGTTCATGCATTGAAAAGGAGTTGTATTTAGCGTGACAAAGTACGGCTTAAATGGCAGTGATTTTGTAATCACAGGAGTGATGAACGCAGAAGATAGAGTATCAGCAAGCAAGAATACTACCTTAATATGAGAAGTGATCCAATTTAATCCCATCTAGATGTCACTCTGTTGCATTTATCCATAAACATGTCCCAGCAGATGATAGTAAATCAATATGATAGTGAAATACTTTTGTCTCCAGGCATTTTATCTCTTACCTGGAATTTCCCTTCCCAGATATTTTCCTCATAAGTAGGCCTTGGAGATTTGAGTAATTGCTTCCTGTGTTTAGTCATATCCTAAAATGCTCTTTCTGTAGGGGTAAAGTCTCTGCAGTCAGAATATGCTTCTCCATAGGAATAATGGAGGTGTGTGGAAACTGCAATACCTAAGAGAGAGATTATTTCACAACACTGACCCACTGCTCTCTGGATATGAGGGGGGGGGGTGAGGGGGTGTTGCCGTCTGTTTTTGGGTTGTGTGTGTGTTTGTTTTTTTAAGATTTCCAGTCCCTTTTGAAAATCATAGCTCTGCAGTCTCCAAGAACACTTACCCTGGACTTCCCTTCTATATCCCTTTCCATTGTTAAGGTATGCTTTACTGTGAGTGGCGTGTGAGTCAAGATTTAGAATCATAGAATCATAGAATATCTCAAGTTGGAAGGCACCCATAAGGATCATTGAGTCCAACTCCCTGCTCCTCACAGGACTGCCTAAAACTAAACCATATGACTAAGAGTGTTGTCCAGATGCTCCTTGAACGCTGACAGGCCTGGTGCCATGACCACTTCACTGGGGAGCCTGTTCCAGTGACTGACTACCCTCTCAAGTGAAGAACCTTTTCCTAATGTCCAGTCTGAACTTTCCCTGAGGCAGCTTTGTTTCCTCATGTCCTATTGCTGGTCACCAGAGAGGAGATCAACACCTGCCCCCTGCTGCCCATTTGTATGCTTGGGATCAGCTTGTCCAAATAATTTGTGTTAGCTGACTGTTCTTTCTGCACTGCTTACCGTTTCACAGTTTTACCGCTTTCTAAAGAAATGAGCCTGTTATGAACTCCATTGGAGACACAAGCACACATGCACAGCTCATGTCCAGCTTTTCATCCCCCAGTACCCCCAAGTCCTCAGGGCTGCTCTCAATCCCTTCTTTGCCCAGCCTGTATTTGTGCTTGGGATTGCCCATGTGCAGGACCCTGCACTTGGCCTTGTTGAACTTCATGAGGTTTACATGGGCCCATGTCTTGAGCTTGTCCAGGTCCCTCTGGATGGTATCCCATCCCTCCAGCATATTGACCGCACCACTCAGCTTGGTGTTGTCTGCAAACTTGCTGAGGGTGCACTCGATCCCACTGTCCATGTCACTGACAAAGATGTTAAACAATGCTGGTCCCAATACTGAGGAACACCACTCATCACTGGTCTCCACTTGGACATTGAGCCATTGACCGCAACGCTTTGAATGTGACCATCCAGCAAATTCCTTATCCACCAAGTGATCCATCTGTCAAATGGATCTATGTGTCTCTAATTTGGAGACAAGGCACAGATTGCCCAGGAAGGTGGTAGATGCCCCATCCCTGGAAACATTCTAGTTCAGGTTGGGCAGGGCTCTGAGCAACTTGATCTAGTTGAAGATGTCCCTGCTCATTGCAGGGAGGGTGGACTAGATGGCCTTTAAAGGTCTCTTCCAACCCAAACCATTCTGTGATTCTGTGTTGTGTAGGACAGTGTCAAATGCTTTGCAGAAGTCCAGGTAGATGATGTCAGTTGCTCTTCCCTTATCCACCAACGCTGTAACCCTGTTGTAGAAGGCCACCAAATTTGTCAGGCACAGTTTGCCCTTAGTGAAGCCATGTTGGCCGTCACCAATCATCTCCTTATTTTCCATGTGCCGTAGCATAGTTTCCAGGAGTGTCTGCTCCAAGATCTTTCTGAGCACAGAAGTGAGGCTGACTGGCCTGTAGTTCTCTGGGCCTTCCTTTTTTTCCCTTTTAAAAAATAAGGGCTATGAGTCCCCATTTCCAGTCAGTGGGAACTTCACTGGACTGCCACAGCTTCTCAAATATGATGATTAGTGGCTTAGCAACTTCCTCTGCCAGTTCCCTCAGGACCTGCAGATGCATCTCAGCAGGTCCCATGGACTTGTGCACCTTCAGGTTCCTTAGATGGTCTCGAACCTGATCTTCTCCTACAGTGGGCAGTTCTTCATTTTCCCAGTCCCTGCCTTTGCCTTCTGCAACTTGGGCAGTATGGCTTGAGCACTTGCCAGTGAAGACTGAGGCAAAAATGTCATTGAACTTCATGAGGTTCACATGGGCCCTTCTCTACACCCCGTGTAACAAAGTCTCCTGTTTACTTCTGGAGAGGGCCCACATTCTCCCTAGTCTTCCTTTTATCATGGATGTGTCTATAGAAGCTTTTCTTGTTTCTCTTGATGTCCCTGGCCAGATGTATTTCTACCAGGCTTTAGCTTTCCTAGCCTGACTCTTGCCTGCTCAGACAATTTCTACATATTCCTTCCAGGCTACCTGTCCTTGCATACACCCTCTGTAGGCTTCCTTTTTGTGTTTGAGTTTAGCCAGGACCTCCTTGTCCACGCTTTAGGGAACATGCAATACAGAAGAATCCATTGCACAGTCGATTCACTCCGTCTCTTGCATGCAAACAGCAATGAAAATCTTTTACTGCTTAGTATGTGATTAGTCTCCTGTGCCTGCTAAGAGCTGAGCTCATTTAACAGCAATGCTCAAGTTCTGTTAGAAATTCAGGTCAATCACAAGATACAAATCCAAGGAAAACTGGGCTTGGTTGAGCCCAGTGTGTTACAGATCTGCTTGTTATCTAAACTCTTTCAGCATGTCTGCAGGCTGTTCTCTGCAGGCAGATTTAAAAAATTCTAGAGCAATGGGGTTTCTTTTAATACTTATTGCAGTCTGTTAATTCTTAAAACCTGTTAGGAGCATCAGAAAATCAGTGGAGCTGAAGGCAGCTATCACAGAGAATCATGGAAGTGTTTTTCACTGGGAAAGAGCAGTGACATTCCCTGAGCTCATTTCTCCAAACTGAAGAGAAAAAAATCAATGCAAGTGCAAGCTTTCCTTTCGCAGGTCTTATCTGATAGCTGCTGGTCCAGAATGATGACATGTAAGCAGAAGATTACAGGCAGACTCAGGCTTCCTCAAGGAACATGTTTTCCCAGTGCTCTGGTGGTCTGGAAAAGACAGACACAGCACAAACAATATCCAGGGAACGTGCAGTGCATAGAAGAAAGTTTACAAGCCAGATCTTGGTGTTCATATGAATAGAGGAAGCAGATAAGTTTATGCAGGTATGCTGTAATGAACTGAGCAGTCTAGAAAATTTTAAATGCAAAGCAAGATAATTATTAGATTCATTCAGATAACAAAAGTCTTTGAGTCTCAGACTTTTACAGTGGGCTTTTAGAAGTGGCCTCTAAAATCATTCTCTTCATGCCACATTTATGCCCTTACACATTTATGTTCTTTCCAGGAGCTGTACTGCGTCTGCAGGTACGTACATCTCTAAGGCTCTGTATTAGAGGCTGCTAACTACAGGTCCTTGTGTGTGTTAGCTGCAATTTATTCTTGTTTTTGCAGCTTATAGCTTATATACTAATTTCGCTGTTGCCTGGCTCTAGCAAAAATTTAATGCTTTTTAATAAGAAATGAGTAATGTGGGAGAAAGTCTTCACTTCAGTCTTAGCCTTTCTCACAGCTGTGGAAATCTGGCTACTGGCTGCTGGGAAATCACAGGCTACAAGCCTTGAAACTGCAGAAGCAGCAGGTTTCTTTCCAGCCATCCCTGAGTGCAAATCACTATCATGAGTCCTTGTTTTTCCAAGTAAACAAGCAGCTTTCAAAACGAATATAAATCTTTCTCTTCCTGCTTTTGACATCCTTAAGCAAACATACCGTTCTTTAACTTTCACTTTGTTACCTTTTTATCTTGTATTCATTTTCTCCTACATTGCAAGTTACATTTACTTCCCTTTGTCTTTTTCCCAATGGAGTCAACATCCTGTGGGAGCACAGGATTGCTTTTTTTTTTTTTTTTTGTAGGGCATGGGGAGTGATGGCTCTTTTCTGTTAGAAAAAAAAATTTATAAGTTAACTACCTAGGAAATACATTGTATTGATCTTCCAGCCTGAGGTGGAGATGAGGATTTCAAATGTGCTTGCTATGGCATTTGCTCTTTTGTGCTGTTCTTCTCAGATTTTAAATTGAGGCAAAAAGGAGCATAGATACGCTTTAAACTTGAAACTTTCTGCCCAGCAGGAGGAAAACCAGAGAGGGGGGAAAAAGTGGCTGTTAATATAATTTCAATCCTTATCTTGCAATCTCACACCAACAAATCCTTGCTGATTCTTCATGATAAATGGTTGATCTAAGAATAAATCCTAGGCAGGGTTCATATTTTAGAAGTACAGTGAAGAGGCAAACTGTCCCAAACTGCTTGGGAACACCATCCCAAAAGGAATTGCCTCTTTTGCTGTTGGGATTTTGTAAAGGAATTGCTTCCTCTGCTGCCAGTCATTGGATCTGCCTTTATCATGGTTTCCTGCAGACTCTCGGGGTGCTTGCTGTTGTATTTAAGAATGTATTTTTTGGAATCACAGGGTCCACTGCTTATCTAGCCTTTGCCTTTCTCCATGGCACTCTTACCAGCCTGTCCATGACTCCAGACCAGTACTCATGGCTGTTGATCTTTTTAGTGTGTTTGGCAGAAAGGGTTATCAGATACTTGCTTTTGAGATAATCTTCACCAATGGATTTTTAATCTAGGGCTCAGCAAATGAAATGTGGAACCAAATGAAAGACAGAACCACTCTGTTCACTCCAATTTCAGGCTGCCAAAGGCTGCCTTGCAGACAGCAACTGTCATATATGTCAGTAGGAAAGCATTACCACAGCTAGAATTAGAAATCCACCTAAATAAAGAGGAAGTGGCATAACAGCCATTAGATGTGTTCTTTTGTGTAATGGTTGAGCTTTTTAAGAAAAAATAGTGTTCATGTCAAGTCTAAGCATTTCTGTCCAAATAGGTCTCCTTCTGAGAGAAGGTCTGCTGTTATTTTGAGCCTGCAGTTTCTAAAAGTGCTGTTACTGGTTCAGGGAGAGTCTTTGTCTCCTGACTTCTTTAGATTTCTTTTCAAAAGTCTGTACCCTTCCCTCTTCACTTCCCTTGAAAAAAATCAGAAAACTTAATTAAGAAGGAGAAGAATACGATAGACAAGATCTTAAGATGTTGCTGAAATGAATTAGGGTTTGCACCAAGGCAGTGCTGGTAAGTTTTACTCGGAAGGTAAGTCTGGGGCATGTACCTTTAGCAAAAGGACAGCCCTAGTGGTTTTGATCTGGGACTTGGATACGTGTCTGTTTTCAGGGTTTGCACATTTGCTTATGCTACTCCTGCACAATTGAGGCACTGGCACCCCTTTGAATCACTTACGGATTCATCTATTTGAAAAGTACTGATAAAAAACATATCTTGTCAGAGGTTTTTAAAAACAAATATGGAAGTCTGTTTAAAAAACATTATTAAATCACCCAATTTTTCTTTTTAAAAAAAGATAGATGTTATGGACCAACTGCATTTTTAGGTATTTCTGTATTGACTTATTTGTTTGTTTTTAAATTGCTGCTCCTCCTTTGTACTTGGAAAAAATCAAGCACTCAATGCTCTTTCTTCCCTTTGCACAACAAAACTATAATGTTTCTTCTGCTGGTTAGCTGGGGTTAATTATCTTAGAGTGGATCTCACTGGGAGGAAGAACCTTGTCTCTGATTCTGAATATAGATAATCATCTTACTCCCATGCTGTCAATCTATTCCTGCCTTCATTACCTGTTCTTTATACAACACCTTTTTCCTGGAGAACTCAAAACATTAGTGTAAGAAAGCATGAGGAACAGAGAAGTTAGGGATCGTGCTGGCTGCTGCAGAGCGAATTGGTAAAAACACAAAACGAGAACTCTTGTGGTTTGACTGTCAGTTCTGTATCATGAGTGCTAATTTAGACAATGCTATCCCTTTCTCTTCTGATAACCATCTTTTATGGCTTAGAAGGCGATTCTGCCGCACGTACTTGTCTGTGATCAAGACCTGGTCGTCAGTAGGATGATGCAGATTGGTTTTACATTACTTGGGTGAATGAGAAGGTTACAACAGGTGCTTGCTAATATAGGGGTATTTCACACGGATTTTTAGCCACCGTTGTGCTTGTCATTAGAGCGATACATTTTGAGAGTAGGTGGAAAATAACAATATTCCATGCTGTAGGAATTCACACATTACTTATTTTTTAACTGTTTGGTGAAAATGATCTGCGTGAATGTTACACTGAAGGGTATTAGTATCTATGAAAAAGATATTAAAATATTGTGTACTCTGTTGCTGTGTGCCTGATATTTGTTCTGGGCAAGAGGAGGAGGTCCTAGGTCTCTACTAGATCTGTTAGCTTACTCATATGAAGAAACTACGAGTAGAGCATTCTGTAAATGTAGTGCCAACAGACGGCAGCGTTACCCGGGCAGTTCCCCTCAGCCATGATGTGGTCTTTGCAGTTTCTGTGGCTTTAAGTTGGACACCAGCTAAGCCCACAGCACCCTGGTTTCCACAACTGCAGAAGGGTAGTGGGAGGCAGAACAGGACAGCACTTGCTGTGGGATCTCAGTGGTGTTATCTGCTCTCTGATACCTTTGTCTGCTAGCGTGACAGATGCAGAGACTAGAAATACCAGAAGCATCCACTAGCAGGGCCTTAGGCTTCAAGCATATGGTTGTGATGCGAATACTGTGGCTGCTGCATGACAGTTGTCTGAAACTCCTTTGGGTACGAGGAGGAGTAAGGATAATAAATGCAGTCAAATTTTGTGAAACTTTAGTTTTTCCTTTCTCCTGCTTTATGAGAAACACCTCATTGATAACTGCAAAACAGTGCTAAGCTGTGGCTGACAGTCATCGTTTTGGCCCTCGGCAAAGTCACTGGTGGAAAATAAAGAGACTTTCTAGGGGAAAGGACAATTATGACTGAAGGAAACTTTGGAGAGAGGCCAGGGAAAAGAAGCTCTATCACAAGAACATGAGTAAGGAGGGGAATGACTTGCGCAAGGGATAAAGGAAAAGAAAGCAGACAATCTGGGAAGAGATGAATGCACCACTTCTGCTTTTTGTGCTGTTTTTTGCAATATCCATCTTTGTTGCAGTCCATTATAGCCAGCCCTGTTTAGTTGTCAATTTGAGGGGGTAGCCAGACATGTCATTTGCAAGTCAGCAGCATGTGTGTAGCAACTGCAACATCCTGGTCACTCCAGGTATGCTGATGTGGGGAGCAGGAGAAATTGTGTTTTCCCAGCAAAACATTTTTTCTACAGAGAAAAAATGGTTCAGTGGGGGGAGTGGAGACAGCTGAAGCAGCCTTTGGGTTAGAGGTCAGATCATAATTTCCCCTGAAAACACTGGGATTTTTTTTTTCCTTTCCAAAAATATGGGAAGTTTGTCCCTGACTTAACTTTTGCAAAGCTCGGGGGGAAGCAGGCGCCAGTAGGCACCTTTCTAGCCTGGCTGTTTGGGCATCCATGAAAAGTTTGACCTTCTCTTTTGTCCGATTGAAAGCAGGAGCTTCAACTTGAATCTCCCCCCTTGCAGAAGGCCCTGAATACTGTAATTCTAGACACTTTCATCATAACTGTAGAAAGTGCATCCCCATCCACCCAACAAATCATGTTCCAACGCTTTCTGTGCTAAGCTCCCTGCAATCCCTTTACGGAAACAAGGCTTTCTGCTGCTTTTGTTTTTATTTTTCTTTCTTTTTTTTTTTTTTTTAGCAGGTAGTGTTTGTACCATTTTTATACCCAAGCACACATCCAGTGCTTGTGCTCTAGCAATCTGCAGGTGTAAACACAGCCATGACCTGAACTTGGGCAGGAACTGCACACCAGCTGCGTGGTCGGGTCTGTGCGACGTAGCACAGGAAGATCAGCTGCAGCCTCTGACCAGTATCCAGTGTCTTCTTGTGTTCCCGTGTGGAACTCCACCATGCCTCATGCATTCTGTGTCTGGCACTGTAGCACCCCTCCCCTTTAACAACTCACATTTTTTAATAAAGAAGAGTTTTAAAACATTGTAAGTTGAAATAAAAGATCTCTTTTTTAATTTTTTGGTTTGTTTGAGAGATGCCAGTGAACTGTAAAAACAGCTCCTGCTTTGGCCCTGTTGACCTGTAGCGGTCTTGCTCCCACCACGTAGAGTCTTTCTGAGGCTGTGACTTTGATTTATCCACGTGCTGATATAATTGAGAAACATAGATGATTAAAATCTGATACAGGTGGCTTTCACAGCCTCATGTTATTTTTCCCATCTTTTAAATCGTTGTTGGTAGTTACATACCCAAAGGCTTCTACTGGCTTTGGAATTTTTTGTCAAGCACAATGATAATTTTGTAACAAAAATATTCCTTTTCCTATGGAGGAACACAGTTTTACAGAAAGGTTGCTGAAATAATTAAATAAACAGACATTTTGACAGGTACAAACCAGCATCAAATGGTGAGATGCAGGGAAGTGCTTGAGGAATACTTGTTTAGTGAGTGTTTGTGCTGGCAGATGAGTAATCCTGTAGAGCCACAGCCATTGAGAGAATGGGTGTTTGCCAGTCTCTGTGAGTTGTATATAGAAATATACATCTGTATACGTATTGATGCTGCATTTCCTTGCCTCTGATAAAAGGTTTTTCCATTACATAAAAAGGTTTTTGGCTGCATAAAATTACTTTCAACCCCTAAAGTAACCTAAATTGTAGCAAAAGAAGGGGCTGTTTGACTTTCTAACTCTTCCACTAGTGTTTTTACCAGCACGTCACACCACCACACCCCTAGGAAAGCCGCTGCGCTGCGGAAAGCCCGTTGCGAGAGCTGGATGTAGACCACCGCCGAGGTGCCGTTGTAGCTGGAAGAGCTCCAGGTTCCAGTATGCCTCCAGGTCATCGCCAAATCAACTGATCTGATGTCCTTCGATGCAGATTTCTCAGGGAGGTGGGAGACACCTCATGTTTTGTTCTGCCCCTCAGGGTTGTCAAGGGGACAGAAAATCACTGAAGGTGCCCCTGCAAATTCAAACCCTGCCTCATTTGATACAGCACTTGCTGGGAAACACGAGATCTTTTCACTCCAGTTTGCCATGGCACAGCGTTTCTTTGAGCACCTCTGGACCACTTTGCCGTCTTTGCTCTTCTTGATGAAGTGCTGAAAGTTGCAATGGTATCTGCAGATAAGGGAAAGTTTTACAGTTACTGAAAACAACAGTAACCAGTTACTGCTCCCAGGCTAGAAAATCAAAGGCCTAGAAAGTTCTGGTGTTACAAGTGAAGAATGACTTATTGCTTACTCTCCAGCACGAAAGGGTCAAGCAAACAAGGAACAGCCCAAAGTGTGTGAGCCAAAGCACATCCATAAAAAAAGCAATTCCCTTTAGCTCCAATGGGATGATGCCCAAACCACATAAATGTTTGCTTAGGGGAGATTTTTTTTAAATTCAGATCTTGACACTTCCAGTGTCCCTTTAATATACACACATCTACATGGAGAAAGGATGAACGGCAGATACAGTTGCAGACATGTGCCCCGCACTAGCTTTGCATATAATTTATTTCTATGGCTTCCTTTGCCCGTGTTTGATTGCACAGCACCTGTGGTTTATTTTTCATTGCAATACCTCTATATGATGCAGAACTGCCCTTAATAACGCTCTTTTACTGAAGGGAGGGTGGTAGAGTGAATACAGAGCGCTTAGTTGCTGAGATGCTTTTAGCCATTGTCTTACAAGTAAGCTCTAAACAAGGTGAACTGAAGAGGACAGGTACTGTTAAAGCACATAGCAGAAAGGGGTACCTGTGAGTCCTGTGCCAGCACAGCAGTCACTGTTGTGACTGTTCCAGAGGTCTTCAGCTTTCACCTCCTTAGGGTAAGTGTCACACTCTCCCTGTCTCCATTCCCCTCTGTGCAATATGGGTGATTATGACTGTTCTTCCACTGACACCCTGGCAGGGTTAAGGA
>NW_010514597.1:61572-64707 GCF_000687285.1 Phaethon lepturus
CAGAGTAAATACTAGCTTGGGAACATTAACATTGTCATTATCGTTTCAGTGCTGCGGGTCTGGCAATAATACAAGCAGGCTGATGAGCCCACGGGCTGCAGTGGGCAAACTCTAAAATAGGAAGCAGGCTTGAGGGAGGGTACGTGGGACAGAACTCTGTCAAAAGCAGCTGCAGACCCTCTGGGTTAGGATATGCAGGCTCATCACATAGGCATGTGTTTTGCCATTTAGAAACACAGAGAAAGCATTGCATTTTCTGCACCCAGCAAAGGGAACATTTTTTAGGAAAACCCTATTAGGAGCCACAGACTGTCTTTTGCAGATATTAAGACTCCTGAAGCATTTTTTCTAAGACTTGCCCAGGCCCTGTGGCCAGAAATTGTATTTTTCCCTTGAGAGGCACTGCCCTAGTGAAAGCTTAGGTCCAAAACATGCATCCCAGCAGACTCACAGGAGAGTCTTACATTTTCTTCACATGGTAAGAATGACTGCAAATACTCATGAAGGCCAGTAGAGCCTGATCACCTCTGACAGCCTTGCTGCAAAGTAACTCTGCTGAAAGAGGGTCGATTCTTCCACACAACCCTCACTTCTTGAACCTGGTCTCCCTGTCCCCTCCATGTGCTCCCCCTGAACTGTCAGGGGCCAGGCACATCTTTATGGTTTGGCCTGGCAGAAATGGTTTTACAACAAACATGCACATGTATTCCAAGCTGTTTTGAAGACATATGAAGCTGAATTCCTGTTCTCCCTTAGAGTGCCACTAACTTTGTCCCACCACACCCGATTTTCCAAAAACTTAAAAATCCCTGTCTTTGAGATTTCTACCCTGCCTTCTTTTTTTTTTTTTTTTAAATTGTCATAATAAGACATTTAGTTTGGCTCAGGAAATACCACTGGGTGAGCATCTCCAACAGATCCACAGACAACTGGGCTGCTTAATCCTGAGTATGTGTGAGAAAGGGTTTTAGCTAAAGCCATCAGGAGAGGAGGAGACTTGGTTCTCTTCAAACTGCAGCCAGCCTTTCTACAGCATCAAGGCTAAGAGCACACTTGTCCTGTCTTCATCAGTTCATCCAGCATCACATGGAAGTTGCTAACTCCTTTTCAATAATCTGAAAGCAAAACCCAGTACGGGTTTGGTTTGTTTGGACCTTTTTGTTTAATGTTTTTAAAGCTCAGCCCACATTCAGCTGTATCTGGCAACAGAACTGGTCATCTCTGGAAATCCCACTTGTGATTCCCTCTGCTGACTGCAGCCTTTGTTCTCCTCATCTGCGGCTGAATGTCACACCATCCCGTTCATCACAGGAAAGGTATGAATTCAATGAGGCAGACAGTAAAAATGGAGAGGGAACTAGCGTCCAGTGCTGTGCCACCAGCCAGGCGCAGCTCTGCTTGCAGTGCGCTGCTTTGCCGCCTGGGTTTGGCTCCTGCGCCCTGTGAGACTGAACTCTGCTTTACAAAAAGTCCTTTCTCTTAGGGAAAATACTCCCCAGGCCAGGATGTCTTTGAAGTAAACCAGTCCTAGGGAAGGAAGGAAAGATGAAAGCAGAGAGACATGGTTTAGAGGATCTTGCGTGGGACATCTCAGTGTTTAACATACCATCAAGTGACCTGCCACCATGCCCAGAAGTTAGTGTAAATCACAGCCACACAACGGACCTGAAGCCAGCTTGTGCACCATCACATGTTTTCTGTGTCAGAGCAAGGCCCTGAAATGGTATTGATTCAAGCTGCAAACCACATCTGGGCATCAAGGAGAAATACGAAAGGATGCTGGGTAGCGAAGAGCCCTGAGAACAGCTTTGTGGGCTGCAAAGCCCCGGGGGCTGCAGTGAGGCTGACAAGAGGTGGAGATTCCTGTGTAATGTCACAGGTCAGACAAACTTAGGGCTGCAATGTCTCCCTTGCTCTGATTGTGAGGACTGAGAAACCTTTTGAAGCAGAAAAACAAGCCACAGCAAAAGCATCCTGCAGGAGTCTCAGTTTAAGGCAGCTGCTTCCCATCTGAGCACCCTTCAGCGATTCCATTTTCACTCTCTGCCCTTTAGCAACATGAATCAGCTCTGCAAGGACTTTCCTTGGAAATCCTGTCACAGTAATATTGTGCGATATTTGCCAAAGGTGCGGTTTTCCTGAGCTGCGCGAAGACAAACTGTTCTCACAAGGCTCTCGTAAGGTGAAGCACAACAGAGTCTCTTTGGTCTATGGCTAGGAGTAAACTCCGTGTCCCAGGGAAATCCCAGGACAGCGTCAGCGCTCTCTCAAATTGTGTTCTTCTTCAGCCTAGTGTAACTGCTAAGTCACTACTCTAAACTAATGGGAGCAACCTGCTCTTCAGTGATGCAACTGAAAAGATCATTTATTTAACCATCTGAGGGAAAAACAATCTAAATTAAGGTAAGAGCAGCTACACCTGGTCCCGTTTCCAATTCAAGGCTAACCCCTGTGCCTGTAACACAAGAACTTTTGATTTACAGCTGCAAAACTGAATCTGGGTGCAGAGCTTCACGTGGACATTCACGTGTCCAGAATACCGAAATACCTGCCGTCCACCTGAGGTCAGGGCTCGCCGCGGGCAGGCAGAGCCGGGGGAGCATTACGGCTTGGCAGAGTGACTGGGGAGCATCAGCCGCAGCCACCCTGTTGGGTTGCCTTGTTTCAGGGAAAGGGACTGCATGGGGTACGTGGTGCTTTGCACACAGAAAGCGACCCTGCCTGCCTGGGTGTATATTGGTTGGTGTATATCCTTTGGGGTTTATTAACACAGAAGGTCATGGGCTAATGGACGTGGCATCCCACCAGGTTAGGCATAGCCTAAAATTGCTCAGAGATGGAGCTAGTCAGCATCTCTGAGGTGCAAGCCTTTAAATGTGCATTTTATGGGAGCCTTTTAAAACCCGAATCTCTGTGTATTTAGCTACATACGTGGTGTCTGCTAGCAAGCAGCAAGCTAATGAGTTTTCCTGCAAAAGGAAGAGTTGACAGTATTGAATAGGAAGAATATATGAGCTTATGAGAAAAAATTGAAAGAAACAGAAGATAAACAAACTGCTGAATTCTTCATGCCACAATAATTATATAAAGGCATTTGAACTTCCTTAGCAGTTTCTCTAAAAATGGTGTGACTTG
>NW_010514598.1:0-204 GCF_000687285.1 Phaethon lepturus
TGCCTAGCTGTGCTGGGGAGGGGGGAACTGGCCACAGAGGCCTCACCGAGAGCACAAGAAGCCCCGGGGGGAGGAAGGGACCATGCCCACACAGTGGGCACCCATGCACAGCTGGGATGGCAAAGCCCTGGGGGCACCGGATGGACCCCAGGCACAGCATGAAACTCAGACCCTGGCTAGCCTGGAGGCTCTGGCTGCACAGAC
>NW_010514599.1:0-260 GCF_000687285.1 Phaethon lepturus
CCGCGCTCGCCGGCACCGTGTTTCCGTCCCCGCGCGCTGTTTCTCGCGTTCCCTACCGTGGCCATGCTCTGTCCGCCGTCAGTGTCCCCTGCGACCATATGCCGCCGCTGTGCCGAAGGTCTGGCCCCGTGCCGTGGCCATGCTGCCCTGCCGAGGCCGCCATCCCGTGCTGCGGCCATGGCCTTGTCACCTTGCTGGGGCTACGCCCCATGTGTGTCCCCGCGGCCACGGCTGGGCCACCCTCGGCCGGCCCCTCTCCC
>NW_010514599.1:627-1645 GCF_000687285.1 Phaethon lepturus
CCTGTGGCTCCAGCATGGCTCACACCACCCTGCACCCTCCTAGGAAGGATGCCCGTGCCCGGCAGACCACGCCATCTTGCCCTGGCACCCCCTTTGCAACCCTTTCTCAGCATCGTGCAGCACTCTCTAGGGCAGGCAATGGACTAAATCTGCTTCTTCAGGAGTGACGGTGACCCTAGGCACGCGCTGGCGGGGCATGAGCTGCGCTTGGACGCCTGTCAGAAACCTCTGCCCTAAATCCCCGGCGCCCGGACTATTTTCCCCATCGCCCAGCACCACCAGCCCACGAGAGATGTGGATGCCAGGCAATCTGCAGCTCTTGGCTTCCCCTTCCCTCTTTGGGGGGCGCCGCCCGGGGCCGGGGCGGGCTCGCTGCAGAGGGCACAGCCTGAGGTGGCTGGATTGTCCCCTGCCGGGGCAGGACACTGCTGGAAGTGGTCATGCTCCTCACCCTGTGCTGGTGGCACTGGGGGACATTGCTCTGAGGACTGGTTTCTCCCAAGGCACTGTGGGCTCCCCGAGCACCTTTCCCAGTTTTCCTCCTTGTCCCTGGAGAGTTGCAGCAGCTCTTGGTGCTGGGCTTGGGGACACCTCCATGGCCATGTCTTACCAGTGATGGCTCAGGGTGTTGCTGCAGAGTATCGGCTGCTCCTTATTGCCAGTTTGGCTTGCAGCTCCCAGCCCTGGCACGTGCCCTGCCCTTCCTGCCCACCAGCGTCCCATGGGAAGCTGCGGAGGACCGGATCGTACTGTGTCACGGTGGGGCTGCTCTGACATCTCGGCTCCATCCCCAAAAGCCAAACACAACCCCGGCGTGGGAGCCAGGGGGGACACAAACGGCCGCCTCAGGCCCTTGCGGGGGAAAAGCTGCTGTATCTAACTATCGCGATAGGGCTTGGGAACGGGGACCCCGCTCTGCTGTGCCCCAAAGCCCTTGGGGCGGGAGGGGATGTGCTAACGGGGCGTCCACCTTGCAGGGGCTGGCTGGCCTGGTGGCCCCGGCTGCGCGCCCCCCCCC
>NW_010514599.1:1700-2274 GCF_000687285.1 Phaethon lepturus
CCTCTTCCCCGTCGTGCTCACCAAATTCGTCTTCCTGAACTTCTGTGAGTGCCCCGGGGCTGTCCCAACCGGGAAAGCCCCCTTCCCAGGGATTCAGCAAGCAGAAGGCTGGCGAGGGGGTCCCCAAAACGTGGGTGGGGTCACACCCAGCACCTGGGCGGCACCAGGACAGCACCCATCCCACCGCCCCTTGCCCTGGGCTTGCAGAGGAGGCACGGAGGGAGCTTTCCTGTTGGCGCCTCGTGTTTTGCAAGCTGTAATAACGCGGTGCCACTGACCCTGTTTACTGCCTAAAGTTGCAACATGTCTGGGCACACAGAGCGTCGATGGGGCTGGAAATCCGGGTGGGAGGAGGTGGCAGAGGGCCATGCTCGTCTACCCACTCCCCGAGCCAGCCGTAGCACGGCCCTTGGCTTCCAGGCAAATTATTTCAAAAAAACCCCAACGTGTTGCTTTGGAAAATGCACAAAAAGCAGCTGGGTGGGAGGGTTCCTGGGTTGCCTGTGTGACGGCCTCAATTTCTCCATCAGTGGCATTCCCCTTCTTCGTGGACCTTCGGCGGGCGGAGCTGCTG
>NW_010514600.1:0-330 GCF_000687285.1 Phaethon lepturus
TCCTGCCACTTCATTACGATGGATTTTATAGTAAAGACATCAGACTGAAGGAAGGACTTGCTGGCCAGGCAGCGGCTATAAGTTATTGGATTTCACAGCCATAATTACACAGGCCAAGCGGCCCTTCTATTTACCTGTGTAGACAACTTCATTTATTTCTATTGACATGTTGATACTGCTGATGCCATTGGTGGACAGGTTCAATGCGGTCTCCTGTCTGTCATCTGGGGAAAGGAAATACCAATTCCTGAGCATTAAGAGAAACAGAAACAAGAACCTGCCCTAGAGACAGAAGCAGGGCCCCGGCCTCTCTGGGTAGGCCTTGTCCTC
>NW_010514600.1:530-1713 GCF_000687285.1 Phaethon lepturus
ACAGTCAGGATTCGCTGCCTGCAGGTGTCCACGCGCTCCTTTACTTCCTCTTAGTTGTTTACCACAGCTCCTTCTCCTCAAGGCTGAGCCCTGCAGGTGTCCAGCTGTTTACCAGCTTCTCAATGCCACAGCTCCTTCTCCTTAAGGTCGAGCCGTGCAGATCAAGGCCACAGCTCCTTCTCCTTAAGGTCGAGCCCTTGCAGGGTGATCCCAACAGCATACTGCTACCTCGGTTGGAGATCTTGATGTTCATGGGGAACCGGGATGCATGTTCATGCATCTCCTATACACTCTCCCTGGTGCATGCTCACACATCCCCTATACATGCTATCCCCTATGCACGTTGACCCCCATGCACACCTGAGCTTCTTCCCACACCCCCATGCAGCTGCAAACCCTTGTGGGAACCCTGGTGGAGCCGGATCCCACCTCCCTGCCGCTGCTGAGCCTGCTGCCAGCATAGGGGATTTACCTCCATTATTAACCCAATTAGTGGATTAGCAGAGGCCCAAGCCAATGAGGGCGTGCATTCCCCCCAACCCCCCCACTCACATCTGATTCTGGGGTGGTCATGGAGGGAGGCTTAGCTCCCAAACCCTGCCCCAAACACCCATGGGTCTATACGGCTCCATATGTGGAGACACTGGTCCATGCACATGCAGGAGTGCCCATACATGCTGGGACACTACATGTGTCCCTATACATACACACAGGTGTGTTCAGACACGTGTGGGCACAGCATATGCACGTGGGCAGACACACGAACCCATACACACCCCTGCCACTGCACACACATATGGGTCCATACACACACACACCAGCGCTCACACAGGTTCATACACACTTAGGCACTTATATGGATTCATACACACACATAGGGTCTCCCAGGAATCCCTACACACGTGAGAACTCATATGGGTACACACACACACATCAGCACTCATATGGGTACACACACACAGAGGCACATCCCTACACTTATATGGGCATTTATATGGATCCATACGCTCATGTCGGTCCATACACGCGCACACACACGTGCCCAGAACATCCCCATGTGCATTCCCATACCCCATTCGTACACACCCCAGCCACACCCCAGCAGCCCCCTGCTCCTGCCCTGTGCTTCTGCACTCCTGCTGGGCAGCTGGAGCTTCCAGAGCTGCCAGAACTCCAGAGCTGC
>NW_010514600.1:2109-2377 GCF_000687285.1 Phaethon lepturus
GAGCACTTCCCCTGCAGGCTTTGAGACCCCAGTGCATCCATCCACAGCCAGCGAGCCCCCCCCCAAAATGCATGGAAAGGGCAGGTGGGTGCAAGAGGTGACTGCCAGCAGCAGGGACAGACGGGACAGGAGCAGCACCACAGCAGGAGGAGGAATGGCCATGCCAGGGATGGCCGAGGACGATGGCAAACAGCTGCTGGCAAAGCCATCCGTCCCCAAATTAACCACTGAGGCTACCAGACACCTGAGCGTCCCCCAAACGATGGCC
>NW_010514600.1:2482-5062 GCF_000687285.1 Phaethon lepturus
CTCCTGCCAGTGAACACTCCGCTGGGCACAAAATACAGGCGTTTGAGTCCCTCCTGCCCAGGGTCTTCCCACGATGCCACCTCCATGAAGAGCCAGGGGATGGAGAGGGAAGCCCCGGGTCCTGGTGCTGCTTGGAGGAAACCAGGGTGCCTGGCTCCCTGGGGGCAAAAGGTGAATTCACAGGAGTGAGCTGGCTCCCGGCAGTGCCAGGCTCTTCCGGGTGCTCTCCAAGTCAAACACGTTATACAGCACCACAGCATCGCAACTTGGTGGCATCCCCATCCCCAGGGAAAGGGGGCTTGTGGGTAGCGCATGGTCAGACCCCACTCAGTGCCCCCAGCCCCGGGCTCCCTCACAGCACTGGGTGTGGGAGACCTCCTAGACCTTTGCCCAGGTCTCTACCCATGTGTCCTTACCAAATATACATAGACCAGCACCGGAGGCTGATGCAAGAGGCAGGGGTGAGGGGGTCTCACAACCCCATAACATCAGAGTGGCCCTCCCAGATCAAAGGTCCCACCAGCCCCCCCAAACCAGTGCCTTGGGAAACTTATAAAACCAGGGCAAACACATGGGATATTTCCCCAAAATGCTCCCCTGGGTGAAGCAACGTTTGCCTATTAACCCTCAACAGGTTTCTCCACCGCGACCTCAATCCTCTGGTCACATTTTTAGCACCACCGTGCTGTGTGGAAAACCCCCTCAGGGCCCCCTCCTCGCTGCAGAGAGCCGGGCCCCCCCTCCTCAAACCAGCCAGGATTTAGGGATCCCGGTTCACTTAGCTGTCCCTCCTGCTCAAGAGAATAACAGCAAGGACAGACCCTGAGACCTGTCCCAGGTGACGCCAGTGGTGCTGTGTTGGGACATGGCAGCTTTGAGCAGGGGGTCCCAGTGGGAGACAGCCCTAGCTTCCGTGGGGCTTCTCCCCGGCTCCAGGACCCCCATGCCCACACTGCCAGTAACCCCGGCAGCTTGTGAGCAGGCACACACCACCCTCCATGTTCCACAGCATTGCAGTCCAGCCCCTGGGAAACCTCTGAAAGCCGGAGCATGACCATCCTCCCTGCTCAGCCCCTGCTAAGAGCGGAGAACCTGTTCCCCAGGCTGGGCGAGACATGGCTCTGCAGCCTGGGGAGGGACCAGGGGACATACACATCCCAGGCAGGGGTATGTCCCCTCCCAGATGATCACAGGGGAGGGACAGGATTGACAGCCACCCTGCAGACCCCAAGGCAAGCTGGCACCGCAGCCTGCTCCAAACTGTCACCCCATACAGGGCAGCACCACGCAAAGGCAGGACAGGGCTGGTCCTGGTACCTCCCTTCTGCTCTTCCAGTCCCATCCCATCCAGGGGGCACTGAACAAAAGGAACATCCCACTGTCCCCTGGGCTGGCTGGGACATGCCACCTGGTGGGAAACCCATGTGTGGGTGTCTCTGGAGCCAGGACTCATCGCCTTTCTGATCAGGGTCGGATAAAAAGGAGAGCAAGCAAGCAAGGAGCCAGCTCTCACCCCAGGAAGCTGCAGCAGGATTTATCCCCCCACCCCGACCTCCCCTGCGATCCATTCCCCCAGTATTCACATCGCACTGCCGGCTTCACTCCTGCCCTGCATGGGGAGTGCAGGCAGCCCCAGCCAGGGGCAGGGCACAAGGCTGAAGGATGAGGGTGCAGGCAGCCCCAGCCAGGGGCAGGGCAACAGGCTGAAGGATGAGGCTTTCTCCCTGTAAATCCTCCCCAGGCCCGGGAGGGGAGAAGCCACTTCCCACCTCCCAGCTGACCCTGGGAACCAGTCAGCCTTTTTCTGCGCAGCAGGGTGTAATGTAACACTTCCCTGACTAGCTATTCAGTCTATGCAGCTCACCCACCCCGGCCCTCCCCGGGTTGCTTTTGAGGCAGCATCTGGCACTAGCAGCCTCCCCGGGCACGGCCGAGGGGCACACGCTGCCCATGCCATGCCTGCACCCATACCTGCCACCTTGCAGACAGGCACTCAGGGAGGTGAGCTCTGGCCCTTCCAAACAACCAGAAAGGGCAATCTCCAAACAGAAAGATCAGTGTCGTGGCCCTGTGGCACCCAAAAGTCAGGTCCTTGCTGCTGTCTCCATCCCCTCCTGCCAGAGCCACTGTGGATGAGCCAGTAAGTCCCCTCATCCTGCTGTCCCCTGAGCAGTGCCATCCTAAAAAACTACATGGGGAACGACTGCCTGCTCTGTCCCTTCGCCACATCCTCCCTGCCACCACTGTCACCCCTCTCTCCCCACGATGAAGGGAGCACATGGGGAGCGCAAACCAGACCTGGCGCTGTGTAATCCACACTCGTGCACAGAGCAACCGTGTGCAAACCAGGGCTTCCACAACCCAGCAGGGATGGGATCCACACATGGGGGCATGTTATTAAATATGCAGAGGCCTTTTCTCCACCCTGTATATGAGCCCCAGGAGCCCTGTCCCCCCGCCAGATCTCCATGGCACACGGGGCCCCCTATGCCCATCAGGAGTGAGGTGATGGGGTTGATGCGTTGCTCCCTCCAGACAATGTAGGAAATCAATGAATGGCACTGACCAGCCCTCAGACGA
>NW_010514600.1:5093-5663 GCF_000687285.1 Phaethon lepturus
AGAGACACAGGGTAGCTTGTCTCCATGGCCCACCAGCTCCTTGGGGTGACCATGCACCGGAGCCCTCACCCTTGTCCATCTCTGCAAAACCTCCACAGACAGGGATCTCCCCATTTTACCTGTCACGGAAAGCACTGGGGATGGAGTCTGCATGGGTCAGGGCAGGCATAGGGAGGTGCCTGGACACTGGGCACCCCGTCATGCTGCGTGGCTTGGGGACAGGCATAGGGGACACTGGGGAGGTGGAGGACATGAGGCAGGGGTGGGATGGGGCTTGGTGGCAGGGAGATGAGGAGCACACGAAGATGCCTGTTGGCAGTGAGGAGCATTCAGGAGGTACCTATTTGAGGCAGGATGGGGCTCCGGGACAGGGGTGCTGGCTGGGGTGCACTGACTGTGCTTGCCTGGGATGTGGTTTGGGGGCAGCAGAGGGGGAATGGGGGGGTCCCATTTAGGGTGGCATGGAGACAATGTCTGAGGGTAATGGGGGTACTGGGAATGTCTGCTTGGAGTGGGACTGGGATGGGACTTAGAGCAGTGGGGTTGCCCATTTAGGGTGGGTTGCAAATG
>NW_010514601.1:0-2408 GCF_000687285.1 Phaethon lepturus
TGTTGTTGTTGTCATTGTGTTGGGGTTTGGGGGGGCTGCGAGGGTGGGCTTGGTCCCACCTAGAGGGGAGGCAGAAAGGGGAGGGGGTTTCTGGCGTGGTTGGAGACACTGAGCCCAGATTTCTTTCCTTTTCTTTTCTTCCCCCCCCCCTTTTTTTTTTGGCTTTTTTGGGGGGGTGTGCGTGTGTTGTTGTTATTGTGGTGATGGTGGTTGGAAGATTGGGATCAAACAAGCAAACAAAAGCAAAACGGGAGCGAGCGGGCGAGGGAAGCGTCTCCGTATTGATTGGCTGCTTCTTGCTGTCCTTCTTTAAAGAAAATAAAGGCAGAAAATTATGGGGAGTTATTTATTATTTATTTCCCCCCCTCTCCGCTTGCTTCCTTTCAAACCAACCACTGAAAATCCACGGCTGGAAATAACAGGGAAGCGTCTTTCCAAGGGAATAAAGTAGACCATTGCTTAAAGAGAGCTACTCTGGACGCAAGAGAGGCAAAGTGAGACAGAAAGTATGTACTCCCTTTTGTGCATGCCTGTAAAAAATAACCATCGACCTTTTTTGTATTATTATTTCTTTATTTTTTGATTGTTTCCCTATTCAACATAGCGATTTCCCCCTTTTTTTCCTCTTGCAAGGGGTGTTTGTGCCCCTCGCCCCCACTTTTTGCACCGTAAGTGACCACTCACTGCAACCTTTCACTTCGGACACTTCATTTTTACGACTGCATGAAGGAACTCAGCTCATTAAAAAATCACATCAAATCACCAGCATTCGTGTTAATTTTTCGGGTCGGGGGGACGACGACGACGACGACGCACACACACACGACGACACACACGACATCAACACGTCGTAAATGAATATTTTCTGTAGAGCCGCAAAAATTATCAAACCCAGTAAATGACATAGTGTTATTAACAGCCCCCGTGTTTCCCTCAAAAGTCTACAGACCTTCAAATCTTTCCCTCATGTTCTTCCCCCTAAAAAAAAAGCAACCTAATTATTTTCAGAAGAGACCTGGGTGACTCCGACCAATTTCAAGTGTGGAGGGAGAAAAATACCATCTCAGCTACGCTCGCCAAGCTGTTTTGAGGTGTGTTTTTCTGCCCAGTAAAGGTCACATTCTCTTTTTTTTTTTTTTTTTCTTTTTTTTTGAAGCATGGGGTGGCTCAAACCTCCGGTGAGGTTGAAACTGTATTTTTGAAATTTTTTTCAGACACTTTCCCAAGAAGAGGAAAAGACCCCAGTAGCCCCCCAGTCCACCTTTATTAGATTTCCATATATCGAGGGTGTATTTTTCCATTTAGAAAGGCTGCATGTGGTGGGTTTTTCCTCCCCGTAAGCAGACAATGAACTATGCAGGAGAACAGTGATTTTTCCGCTGCCCTATTGTGAAAATATTTTTAAAAATCAAGCTACGTTTGCTGTGAAGAAATAGTCTTCATACCCGCATAATCTCAAGGACGGCACGATGACCATATTCAGTTTTACAGGAGAGCTCACCCACCTCGTCCCCCCCTTCCCCAGATTACCCCTTCCCTAGAGAATTCTTCCCCCCAAAATGAAGAAAAGAGCAACTAGGGACAGAGGAGCCTTAATTAACAGCTAATAGGTGACCATTTTCCTCCTCTAATCAATAGCATTTCTATTTTTAAAAGCCCAGCGCCTGCCTATGCGATAAAGGCAGCCCTGCAACTTAAAAGGGCAAAAATAAAAATTTAAGCCGTCAGATTTGGGCAGTTCGGGCTGCGTTTGGGAAAAACTGCTGCATTTTTCCAATCGTCATCCCTGGATGCAGTAAGGAAAGGTGCAGCGAGTCTTCCAGAATCCTACCTTAGGCTGGGAAATAAATGTTTGCCTTCAGGGGCTGTGAAAGAAAGGACCCACCACCCCCTCCCAGATTTCATGAAATAAGATATATGCAATTGCCTGCTTCTTTTTAAGGAAAATATCTTGACATTTACTGTCTGGGGAAAGTGCTGCTCTTTGTCTTTACTGTTTTGGCCGGGTTTAGGTGTGGGGATGGGGGGGGATGATGTGTCTTGCGGGTGCATGCGCTTGAATGTAGCTTTATCGGTGTGGCTGTTTTGTACTTTTTTTATTGTACCCTCCCGGAGTTTATTTTATATCCCCCCCCCTCCTTTTGCCCTGACCTTCACTGAAAAATGTCATTCCTTCCTTCCCCACCCCAAAATGAGGAGGCTTTGGAGAGATACGTGACGTGCGTAAATAAAGAGAAAGGGAGGGGAAAAAAAAAACCAAACAACCCACCCACAACCACTTCAAAATAGGCAATTTCTCTGTGCAAGCATTTTTATGCATTTATGCGCTCCCCGCGCCGTCAGATGCCAGCCCTGAGCGCCGCTCCGCGCCCCCCGCGGAAAAAAAAAAATTAAAAAAAAAGCTATTT
>NW_010514602.1:0-2830 GCF_000687285.1 Phaethon lepturus
GTGGGGGGGGGGGGGAGAAGGGGGGAAAACCGTTTCATTCAAAAAACCATCCCATACCAATGGAGACAATAATTTAGCTATTCATTTTAAAATACATTAAAACCGGTCCTTTCATTTCCTCACGTCGGAACAAAAAAAAAAAGAAAAAAGAAAAAAAGGAGAAAAAAACCAAGGTGGAAGGCAGAAAAGAAAAAAAGTTGACCCCTTGGGGAGCCCCCGGGTATATTAAAATCTGTGTTTGGTTATTTCTCAGATTTACTTGGAAAGTATTAACCTGACTGTAACTATGAGACTTGACGCCCTCACATCCCCCCATCCCACCCGCCCCTCCCTCCCCAGCCACTGCTACTATTCACTTTTCTCATAAATACAGAACTGTATGTAAGTGGAGGTCCCTTAAAGTACCAACTACACAGGGAGAGAAGCACATCTGAAAAATGAGCAGAAGGCTTAAGGCAAACATTAAAAAAAAAAAAAAATCGTATTACACACTAAAAAAAAGTTTTGTCATCTCATGTCTTGCAGTCAGAATAATAAAAACAAGCCAAATGTTCCCCAAAAACATTTCAATGAAGGGGTGCGGAAAAAAGACATCCCTTTAATAAAACATTATCAACAAATATCGTACACAAACTACAATGTATAATAATTACTTTTGTTTTTTCCCCTCTCAGTAATTTTCGAACCAGACTACAAGGTAAGAAAAAACACTGAAACAAGATACAATGCTTTCAATAATCCGCACAAAGGTCAAATCCAAGGGAGAGAATATTTTACAGAATATGATATACATGGAGCAGAAATGGGAGCTGGAGAAAAACAAAGACCAAACTACAGGGTAGTGTCATGTACAGAGATCCCAACCCGCCGCCTTGGCTCCGCCCCTCCTCTCCCCCCCCTCGTCCCTCCCTCTCCCGCCAGAAGGAAGGGCCTTCGATGCTTGCCATTAATTTTTATTTTCTTATTACAGAGCGAGCCTACAGAATAGCAAGGTTACATTTCAACAACAAGAATTCCTTAAAAAATATCTCCATCCAGTTCCAAATCATAGGTAAGTGAAACCCTGACAAGAGCACACCTCTAAAGAAAAGAACTCCCCCAAAATATCCCCAAAGCAAATAATCCCCCCCACAAAAACCCCAAAGTTAGCTGGAGATCAGAGTTTCAAAGTCCTAGGTCAGATTAACCCTTTCTTTAGGTGGATTAAAAAAAAAATAATTTAAAAAAATCAATTTTTGCAGTGAACCAGCTGAAGGACTCTGGGGCAGGGACAGAGATTTCTTCTTGTATTCGGAGAAGGGAGGGGAAAGACTAACACAGTGCATGCCACAGTCACAGAGAGCAAGATCACGATTCATTCGAGGATGTGATCCTAGAAGGGGTCACCTGCGTTAACAAGTTTATAACGAGGTGGTGGAGTCTCTTCCCCAAAGCAGATCTTGTTAACTGGAGGAGGAAGCGTTGTGCTGCAAACGAACCAAAAAAAAACCAAACAAAAAAACCTAAATAAAAGGGAAAAAAAGAAAAAAAACCAACCCAAAGCCAAAAAAAAAAAACAAAAAAAAACAACCAGGCCTTCTGAACGAAAACCACCATTGTAAACTGTCCAGTTTATTTAAAAAAATGACTACAACAGAGACAACATGAGATTTCATATCTAGACTAGCTTCCTGGTGTCGCACGGCACAAACATACAACAGGTTCGGTTTCTGTCTTTATTTAAAAGAACAAAGCAAAGAGATCGGAGTTGGGTGCTAGAGGCTTCCGTTTGTTTCCAAAAAGAAGTGTCATGTACATATATAAACCCTTCTGCACAAAGAAGGGTCTTGTCATGTCTTGAAATATTTTAAGTTTTGTCCTTCATGTTTTATGGAATAAAAAGTTCAGCCTTTTTATTGCATGAAACTAAACCTGGGGTTTTGGCCCCCGCCACGCGTCTCCCTGCCCATACACCTAGCTTCTTCTTCTTGCATAATTCGTTGAGATCCTCCGAACGGCAGCTGACTCTCTTGATCCTGGAGAGGAGGAGGGGGAGGGAAATCACACACTCATCGTCATGCTGGGGGAATACTGGAAGAGAGACAGAGCCAGGGTGAGAAACCAGGTGGGCCGGACCCCCAGACCGAGGGGGATGCAAAAGGAGGCTGATGACAACTATACAGCAACCTAATTGGATCTAAAAAATCAGGAGAAGAGGATACGCCAGAGACTCGAATTTACCAGGGTGTCATCTGCTTTGTAACTTGCCTTTCCAGGGAGAAAAATCAGCAGAACAGTATGGAGTGAGACGCAATTTAAAGCAAATAATTAACACGCATGCATGAATGTGCTGCTAATGGAGGAAGAGGAGGAGGGATGTCCACAGCCTTGAGTCAGCGAGGCCAACACAGCTGCATCCGCGCCGGCTCCTCTCCATCCTGCAGGATCCTCTCCCCTTTGTCCCACCGGATTCTCTCCCCTCCCTTGGTACGCCCCATCCCACCAAGGACCCAAGCTTGCACCCACCAGTGTATTCTTCCTCCCCACTTTCTGTGCTGGAGCGGCTCACACACAGCACAACCCAGGTCCAAAAGGCACCCACCGCCAAGCCCACCCGCCCCCACGCCGGGACGCCCTGGGGACCGTCCCCCCGTCCCCAGGGAGGCACTCACTCACATTGTCATTTTGGAAGGAATGGAGAAAGTTGCCTCCCAGCTCCCCGTCGTCTCTTGGAGTGCCCGGGGGATTGCTAATGCCACTTATGTTGTTTGGAGAATTCTGTGGGAGATGGGGGGATAGGTGGTGAGCAGGGTCCCGCGCCCCCCGAAACGCCACGGGGACAGGACGCAGC
>NW_010514602.1:3056-11150 GCF_000687285.1 Phaethon lepturus
TGCCTCAAGCACTGGTCCGAACTGGGGGCTGACCCAGGCACTGGGATGCTCTGCCAGCGTCCCCGGGGAGCGAAGGCACAGCGGGGCTCCCCGAGCCGCAGCCCCCGGTGCGGGCGCTCACCTAACGATCCGTTCATGTGATGGGGCTCCATGCCGCCCATGCCGCCCATGGGGCCGTCGGAGCCGGGGCCCATCGGGAACTGCGGAAGAAAAAGGCGACAAACCCAAAATCAGCCACAAAACCACCCCATATGTCTGGCACGGCCTCGGCGGTTCCCGGGGACCGTCCTCTCCCCAGCCACCCCTCCGGAGCGGGGCCAGAGGAGGGACCATCCGACCTCCCACGCTGCCGGGACGGTCCTGTGGGCTCACCTATAGAATTTGGCCGGATGGGTGCGGGCAGACCCAGACCCATGGCAGCGCAGAGGGCTGCTTCAACTAGTATTTAAAGAGACTTAATTCTGCCCGTGTCCCGCAAAACACAGTATCTGGCGGGGCACGCAGCTGCCAGCACCTCGGCCGGAGCAGCAGGACTGCCACTGTCTTAATAAGCATAAAAAATTAACAAAGTTGCTGAAGAGTTAATCGCTTTTTGATGGTTTGTTTTATTTCTGTTTTGTAACAAATGGCTGAAATCAATTAAACTGCTTTACTCTCAACTGATGAAGTTAATTATGATTTGTTATGGTATCTGATATGTAAATTATTAGAAAGCAGACTTACATTCGATCGACTGCCTGCGGGCGGTACTGGATTAATCATTGTGTAGATGTTGTCACTTGAATTTGTTGAATCTGTGGAACAGTGAAGCCCAGTAAGTCGGGTGATTAATTCATTTCTTAATTAAAACAAACTCATGCCACTTGAACTCATTCTTTTGTATTTTATCACCTAAAATTCCCTCTAAGTACCACCATTTTCTGGCTAATTTGTATTTAATGAAGATCCACAAAGTTTTTAATCACAGAAATTCAACTGTGAAAAATAATTCAACTCCTGGCTGAGAAGCACAGGGAGGTAATTCCCCGCCGTGTAGCACTCCTCACCTCCCCTCCTCCCCGAGCCCCACAGCATCTGAATCCGTAGGGGGGTATAGGAACATCCCCAGATGCCATCCCAAAGCCAAGCAGCCCATGCCGCTCGCTCCCCAGAAGGGCAAAAGCTACCCAAGCTCGTTATCGAAGGGTGGGCAGGGGTTGCCCGTGCTCGGCGGTGCAGCCCCAGCTATGAGTCTCCCGGCAGGGAAGGGCCAGGAGCCCCAGCGGGCTGGCCCCGGCGAGGGGGGATGAGGGGGAGCTCATACCTGCAGGACTGGGCATGATGGGTGTCCCCGGAGGACCGCCGCCGCCGGGCGGACCCTGCGGAGAGACGAAGCGGGGCTCAGCCGCGCAAACTTGAGCATCGTCCGCCTCCCCATGTTTTCAAACGCCTCCCCCGGCTGGACCTTGCACCCCCAAACCCAGCCTGGCCCCCCCACAGCACCGCTTCCCCCCCAGGCTGCACGAGCTCCCCGAGCCCTAAAATCTCTGCACCCCAACGACAGGATGGACAGACGGAGCAGGAGGACTCACCACGTATGTACCAGGTGATGAAGAAGAGTATGGGATCTATAGAGAGAAGAGAGCTGGGTTCAGCCGTGGGGTGCACGGGGAATCCCGTGGGCTGGACCCCAGCAGGGCACAGCCGAGAGCCCCTACCACCCCCCAGCCCAGCTGGGCTGGGGATCCCAGGGCCCACCAGCCCCTGCAGCTGCACCCCACCACAGGGGCAGAAGCATGGGAGCAGTGTTTAAGCTTTAGATGCAGGGGCAGTGCCTAAACAAGAGGCCGGAGAACCTCCTCTCATTAGCAGGATTCAGCTAATGGGGAACGGCCTCGTTTGCGGGACATTCCCCACCAGCCCCACTCTGGCTTCAAGGACTGCGGGATACTCACTGAGTTAGCACTGCTGGGGTTCGGCCACGGTCTGCCAGCTCCCGGCCCCCTGGGGTCAAAATTAAATAGGGAAAAATACAAGATGTACTTTTATCCATCATCCCCATAAGCCTGCTCCCCACGGACAGCCCCGCGGCCCCGCAAAGCCCGGCTCCGTGGCCAAGCATCCCTGGCACGGGGTTTGCCTTACATGTTAATTCCAGGCATGCCGGGACCTAGGGAGTTGGGTGGAGGTCTCATGCCGCTGCCGTAGTTCTACAACGATAACCAAGGGTCAGTCTACCGTAACGGGAAGGGAAACCGGAGAAGACAAGAGAAGGGAAAAAAAACACAACAACAACTAAGCAAAAAACCAAGAGGGTTACTTTGCAAAAATGAGCTTTAAAAAAATAATAATTAGATGATGATGAATGTAGAGGCGATTAAGCAATTGTGTTCATAAAAAAACAGGCAGCTGAATATGGAAGGGAGCCAGGCTGAGCACCAAAGTGTCCCCCCCACCCCGGGATGGAAAACAGCCCCCTCTCAGCTCCGGGAGAGAAATCTGTCCCCGGGCACCGACGAGAGCCTTTTGGGTTTGTCTGTGCAGGAGAAAATGGGGGCAGGAGGAGAAACGGCGACACCGCTTGGAAGGTTATTGCTGCAGCACAGGGATGGGGAAAGGCTGCACGAGCTGCCCCCGAGATGGAGCATCCCCTGCTCCCAGGATGAGGCTGGAGTAGGGAAAACCAAGCCAGGCTTGTTTTCCCGTTGCTTCCCAGCTCTCTGCTCCATCCCCCGGAGCGGGTCTGCAGCCGGGGGGAGCGGGTGAGGGCAGGCAGCCCCTCGGGGCTCCTCTCCTGGCTTACTGCACGCCAGTTTAGCCTCCAGCTGGGACCGGGAGCCTCAGATCTGCGTCCCTCGTCTCCTAAAACCAGATCTAGTACAAAGCCAAGCCCAAGGCAGCGAAGGAAGAGGAATCCCCCGAATGCCGTGCTCCATTTGGTCTGTGCTTTGCTCCCTGTGCCCTCCGGGCGATGTGCAGCCGGATTTAGGTCAAGCTGCTGCTCCTCCCCTCCCACCTTCCCTCCCCCGCTGATGTGTCTTTTTGGGCTGTATTTGGGCCATTTAGAGAAAAAATTGCTAGGGCAGGAGCGGGGTACGGCTGGCAGCTTCCTATTTTGCAGCCCCTCAGAGCGCTCCAAGCTGCATTTTAAGTGCAATACTTCAGCACCGTCAATTTTTTCCTGGATTTATGGATGCACCGGAGCACGGTGCTCTGCTGAGGGCATCGCCAAAGTTTGTTTTGAAGAGGCAGAAAAGAGTTTTCCCCAAACAAATTACCGGCAAGTCCTTATTTGATCAAAATTCCAGCCATTTACACTGAATAGCAGCATCAAACCCCTTGTTTCAAAGAAAAAAAAAAAAAAAGAAAAAAAAAAAGCTCAGCGTTTTTAATTGGAGCTGAGAGGCTGGAAAGCGAAGCCGTCTGAAAGATGCTCAGGGAGGGTGGGGAGGGAACGCAGCTGTGCCGAGCGACCTGGCTGCCGGGCTCTGGCAAGATGCTGCCGAAACCCAGCGAGCTACAAACCCTCTTCATAGAGGCACTGGCAAACCTACTCCTGGCCTCTGCCGAGCTAAAACTGCGACTATTAAAGGGAAAAAGTCAGCGGTGATCAGCGGTATGGGATGATTCATCATTGGTGTGCACTGAGTAGCTGTCGTCAGGATGCTGGGATGTCCTGGCTGGATGGTCCGCAGCCCTTTGGGATAATTTAAGGAGTATCTGGGAAGGTTCTGATGCAAAGCTTAAAGAAAAAAAAGTCCTGGGCGCACAAGGTGCGAGGGGCTGCTGTTGGTTTTGATATTTTTGGTGGTTGCCTGCGCTTGTTCCTGGATGGCTGCGGGGAGGCAGCACCCCATGGGTGCCAGATTGGGAAGCCCAGCACTTCCCCAGGGGAAGGCTGCCTTTTAAAAAGCCTCTCCCTAATGTAGGTACACAGGGAACGGCGGAGTCAAAAATAAAGCTCTGAACATTTCACAACTCCTGCCGGCTCCCGGAGCCGCTGCCATCCCACGCGGCGCTGAACGCACGCTCGCGGCTTCCAAGTTTTGCGGCGAGCTTTGCAAGCGGGAAGCGAGCAGCCTCCCCCAGGCAAACGGCCGCTGCTCTCCTTGGCGCAGGCCACGCTAACAAATGCCATTTTTTTTTGGGTGCAATCCTCCAGGAAAGGAAAATTTTAAGCAGAGCAGCAGCACTCAGAGCATCCCTGGCTTTGCTATTGGAGGGCTGTCCGTGAAAGGGTGCTCACGCAGGTTTTTCATCCTCTGCCCTAGGGTGAATCCAGGTTCCTGAGGAGACGGCCGGGCATCCCTGAGCAGCATCCTCAGGCTGGTGTTAAAAAGAGATGACACAACTCCCTCTTTACACAATATCCGCTTATCTCAACAGTCTCCAGGGGAAAAACAAAACAAAACTCCAGCGCACCCGCTTGTCTCTTGACAGACTCTGATCCTCACGCTACAAACTCAACGTAGGCGACGATGCAGAGAGGATAAACCTCCAACCAAAATATGGTAATCTGGTTTTGAAGTCTCGCAGAAGGAACAAACAGGAGTGAGTCAACAACAAGCCACTCCGTAAAGTGAATCAATGGAAAGACAGCATATATTAACCCAGATCTGCTTAATTTCAGGAGTTTACTCCCCTTCCCTGAAATAGAGAGCTGAAGCAGGCAGCAGGAAGGACAGGCGGAGGGGAGGCTCGCAGAGGAAAGCCTTATTCCCCTGCTAAAGGGATCTTTGCCATTTCTTTTTATTTATTTTAAATGCAGGCCTCCTTTCCCTCCTTCTCCCTGCTGTTAGGGTCGTAACTACTTCCCAGGCAGGCAGCGTAATGCACTCGGAGGCCGCTCCGGCACGGCACTAAGTGCCATCCCCTTTGACGGAAGGGCAGGAGGGAGGCTGCAGTACCCTTAATGAGCTCTGCAGACCTCGCTCGTGTTTAAAAGGAGGGATCTCCAGATGCAAGACTAATGCAAAATGCATTAACGCTAATGGGGGGACAGGGCGTGCGTGGGGGAAACTCCCAGCCCTCGGAGCCCCAGGAGGTTGTTTCGACGGTGTGTGGCGTTTGCCGAGCCGTCAGATGCTCTTTGGCGCCGGGCTTACCTGCGGACCGGGACCCATGGGGCCCATCCCTCGCGGAGGATTCATCCTTTGCATGGGGCCGCCCATGTTAGGGTGCCCTGTTGGGAGGAAAGCAGGGGCGTTACAGAGCGCAGCAAAAACGCAGCAGCCACTTCAGGTCCCAAACGAACAGCTAACGAGAGGGGTTAACGTTCAACCCTCCTCCGCTGGGTTTACCTTGCTGTCGCGTGGGATCCATTGAGTTGGGCAGCAATGGCTGTGTACCGGGAACGGCGCCCGGGGGCTGTGAAAACAAGAGGAGGGAGATGAAAAAACAACAATGCTTGCTAAAACGCAGCCTACAGAGATAGATTTGGGTTGAGGCTTCAGGCTTTCGGGAGGCTCCTTGGTGCGCTCCCCGGGACGCACCACCCTTCCTGCCGCAGCACGACCTGCGGCCGCCCGAGCATCCCGCATCCCGCTGCATCCCGGGCCTCTTCCCACAGCCTCCGAGCGTTTGCCTCCCCTTTCCTTTCGCAAACACCCTCTAAAAACCAAACCAGGCGCCAGCGTCCCCTCCTCTCCCCAGAGCCCACGCGCCGTCAGGCTGCCGTATTTTAGGGGAGCGGGGGAAAGCCCGGGCAGCGCGGGGCAGGGGCGTCAAAGCCGGCAGGGAAAGGAGACGGGCAGCGCGGCTCCCCGGTATTGACACAGCGCCAGGGCCAAACCGTGCAGGCGGCAGCGGTTCTTCGACGGGAAGGTGCTCCATGTGCAGCAGACCAGCGTTCAGACCTGTCCGCAGGCAGGCGGGAGGGGATGGTGGATGCTCCCCCTCCCCAAACCCAGCTCCGCGCGGGCAGCGCGGCTATTTAAAGTTCAAAGGCTGCGCCGAACAGATAACGGCGGAGAAAAACGCAGATGCCATCTGCCTGGGGGAAGCAAACTGTAAACAGTTTTGCTACCACGCTGCCTTTTATTTGAACACGCGACAGATCCCACGGCTGGAGCACAGCGCGGGCACCGGGTGCGCCCGGCCGCGCCGAGGCAGGAACTGCCTAATCCCAATTTTTTTGCAGCTTGGAAGCCGGCAGCAGGAGGCAGATAAACCAGGGGGGCTGTATCAATGGATATTTACACTTCTGCTGCCTGACCTTCCTGCCTACCTATTCATTCCTCTCGTCCCTCTGGATGTGACCGTAACCTCGCCGGGCTCTGGGTAGGTACAAACCTGTCTTTTATACGTGGTGTTGGGGAGGGGATTAAATTCTTCCAATTAACTTAACCCGTTCCTGGATGTTTGACCCCGCTGCAAGAGCAGCCACCCCAAACCAGTCCCCTGCCTCTCCTGCCCCAGCTGCCGTGCTCACCTCCAGCAGCGCTCGGGACCAGCCTGGGGCCACAGCAGGACGGGGTCCCACTAAAACTGTCCCGTGAGGAGGTGCAGTTAATTAATACCTCGCCAGAACAGCCACCAGCACCCTGGTGGGAGGCTCTTCCAGCCCAGCCGGGCTTGGGGGTCCTACCTCAGTCCCCCTTGAGTTTTTCTCAGCTACACCTCAGCTGTCTCACCATCACTTTGCAAGCTCCGGCGATGCAAGCCTCAAATCTGGCAATCACAAACACGAAGCGAGCTGCTACACCCCATTTCCTGACTATTCTGCCCTTTCTGCTAACAAGAGCTATTCAGAAATAATACCGTTAGCCAAAAAACAAGCTCCCAAGACAATCTATGCACAGTCTCCTTTGCTAGTCAAAGGAATTACAGGTTTCCTTTAATTTCCCTTTAACGACAAGCGACCTCCGGTTCAGTCACTGCCCCGTGGATCTGCACGGCGTCACTGGGAACGGGAAGAATTCCTCAACCACAGGCCACGCGTTCAGGCAGCGCGTGGGGTGGAAGCCTCCATCCGTAAAGCCAGAAACAAACTGCCCTTGTTTAAGCTGGGATAAGAGGATAAACCCAACCCAAAAAATTCAGCAGTGACCTGCCCCGCTTGACCCCGCCGCTGATCTAAGCGCTCGGTCAACCCAGCGGCGGGATTATCTCCATCACTTTAATTTTCTGCGATTGCAGGGAAAATCCAGCCGGGCAGCGAGCCCGCAGCACGACACAGCCGCGCTGAAACCACCACAAATAAAAAGTGGCACACGCCCCACCGCCATTTACACCCTGGATATGCCCGAACCTCAAAAAAAAATTGAAATAAAATGGTTATGTGATGCTCGTTGCTCCAGCACCAAGAAAACAGAGGGTGCCCGAGGGAGGCGATGCTCGGCACCCACGCCAAGGAGCACCTGCAGGACGCGTGGCTCTTGTTCCCCTCCCCAAATAAAAGCCATCCCCAGGAAACCCGCCGGCACGGAGCCCGGGAGCGCAGTACCTGGTTGCCCATCCTGATGGGGGGCCGGGGACCTCCGGCGTAGCGCGGCGACATGAACGGCTGCGGGGACACAAAAGGGAGGTCAGCGCCGAGCTGCGGGGAGGCAGCACGCTCCCCACACACGCCGGTTAGACTGTACACACTGGTTTGGTTTTGTTTGGTTTTTTGGGTTGTGGTTTTTTTTTTCTTTTTTTCTTTCTTTTTCTGGAGACATCCTTTTCAAAAAAGTTAAGTTTCAAAAGAAAAAAAAAAGAAACAAAAAAAACCCCAAAAGGTGTCCGGAGTCCATTTTTAACATTTTCTGTCGATTTGTTTGTGAGCGTTTGACATCGGCAATACTAGGTGAGGCTGTTAAAATTAGTGCATGGGAAACCCTGAGTGTTAGATACTGTTCAAGTTTAAATATATAGAGATATACTAAAAAAAGTGGCAAATAAGCACATACAGACACGCACACACAACCCCCCCCCAATGCTAAGTACTGAAAAAAAAAGAAGAAAGATTTAAAGTTACTTTTTTTTTTACAACTGCTGCTACTAACAGAAGCTTAAAAACCCACATCAAGTTAAATTTCTCAGGCTACCTTGGGAAGGTAAAACAGTCTGATACCCACAATTGACTTCTCAGTCCATTGACAACTGCACATCCAAAAAAAGAAAAAAAAAAAAAAA
>NW_010514602.1:11172-13148 GCF_000687285.1 Phaethon lepturus
CTTGTTTTTTGGGGCTGGGGTGCCGGGGGGGGTGCTCCCCGGGGGAGGGGGTGCCCGCTGCCCAGCATGCTTATAGAGGGGGAAAAAAAAAAAAAGCAAATCGAGCGCACGTCCCGGTTCACAGCCCTACCCATCGCTAGTGTCTTTACCTGACTGTGGGGTCCCATCATGCTGTTAGGATTGTGGGGTGGAGGCTGTGCGTGTGGCGAGGGCTGTGACCCAGGCGGTCCCTGTGAGGTCAGACAGTAGAAGGAGGTTATAGATTAGCACATGAAAGCGCAGAAAGAGCTAAAAAAAGGATTGACGGGTGGACCTGTTTTGTCGGGGAGTCAGTTCTCCCATTTTTTAAATTTTTTTTTCTCTTTTTCCTCTTTTCAATTGAGTTTCTATCCATTTGTAGTTGAACAATGAATCATGATGTATGCAAAAAAAAAAAAAATTAAAAATCAGAACATCTGTCAAAATACAGCAGCCGCATTGACGGTAAACGGTCCGGTAGTTCAACCAAGTCTGCAATGATCAACACACAGGGAAACACTTTGCAAGGGCGTGCAACAAGGAAGAAAAAATATGCAGGACAGAACCAGAGAGGCTGGGGGAAGTAGAAAAAAACACCCCCAAACAAAAAAATAATGTCATTTTTTCCTCTCTCAACCCAAAGGTTGGAAACACGTCCGGGGTTTGGGTTTGGTTTTTTGGTTCGGTGGAGGTGCTGGAGCGAGCGCAGAGGATGAGGAGCACGTCCCAGCTCACGCCTGGGCAGCGTTTGGCCGGCGCAGCCGGGGCTGCGTCGCCAGCCTGTACGGATGCAACATCCTTCCTCGAGGTGGATTCCCTAAGGATGCGAGCAAAACGGCTTGCGAGCAAAGAAAGGACGTCTAGGGGAAAAAGGAGAGATTAGTCGGTGCAGGTTTAAGGCTGCAATGCAGCAGCTGCTGACATTTTGGGCTTGAACGCCCACTTTTTTTTTTTTCCTTCTTTTTTTTTAAATTTCCCTTAAAAGCACGAAATGAAAATTTGCTTGGAAAAAATCGCGAGCTCTATGCAAGAATATACCAGTGCGTGTTAACGTAAGGAAGAAAAAAAAGAGTATTTTTTGAGTCAGAGGAGGTGTAATTGGTAGAGAAAGCAAACGAGCTTTGTCAGTAGGTGATGGGAAGCGACGGCAGGCTCCGGGACCGGCGCCGGAGCAGATGTTCTCTACCTGCCTCGTTACTAATTTCAACAAGTGTTCGCCTTCTAGCTGCTGCCAGCGATGGCATGGTTTGTTACCATGAGCAATTTTCTTAATTAACAGACATTAATTAGCCATTTAGCAATTTTGCAAGCATTTGTTTAGCAGCTTTCCTAAACATGAATACCACTGTGATAATGGTACTGATTAGAGGGTCCCCTAATTAACAGTACAGGGAAGGAAAATTGAAATCACATAAATTAAAAAGGGAGGGGAAGTTAATGAAGGCAGGACATATTTGCACCTGCAAATCTTTTGTACGGCGGAAACTTGAGTGCAATGTAAATAAAGTAAGAGGGTGGGTTTTTTTCCTCTTTTTTTTTTCCCTTTTTTTTTTTTCCCCCCCCTCTGAACGGTTCGGCGGCGAGATGGAGCCAAGCGGATTTAAACCAACAGCCTCCTGCCAGCCTCTCCGCTCCAGCCGTTGCGCCCGGGGGAGTAAGTCCCACCGTTTACACCACCATTTCTTCTCCGGGAGCCGAAGGCAACCAGCCCCTGCCCTGCTCCAGGCGAGCCTCGGCTGGAAGGGGTCACGGCACCGCAGGACAACCCTCCCGGTGCCAACACAACCACCTTCTCCATCCGCGTCCCACCGGAGCAGAGAAGACGGACCTCTCCGGTCCGACTGCAGCATCCTTTAGCAGAAGTCCTCTCCATGCACGGAACTCGACTTATTTTTGCGTCTGAGGCGGCTAACTCTGTGCGAACGCCAACCGCCCCAGGGCAGCAGCCACCTCCCACC
>NW_010514602.1:13195-13627 GCF_000687285.1 Phaethon lepturus
TGGCCACTTCCAAAGCCCTTCCCGTGCGCCACGGCTGCAGGATTTGGGGAAGGGAGGATCAGCAGAGGTGAACGAGAGACGAAACCAAGTGGAAGGGAAAAAGCGGGACTCGCAGAGGCCAACCCTCAAGTCCCGTCAACACAGGAGTCAACAGGTCCTCCACGACGCCCGCCTTGCTGCGTGCAGGGAGGGGCCACTGACAGCCAGGTACTGACTGGGCAGGCCCGCAGACCCCATCTGACGTTATTAAACCCCTGACGTCCTCCCTCTCGTATCCCCCGGGGTGGGGTTCACAGGTATCGAGGGCGTGGGGGATCGCGGCCACCTGCACGCACCCCGCTTGGGCCCGGGGGTGACGCTTTGGGTCTGCGTTTAGAGCTTCGGAGCAAGCGGCGTTTGGTGCCTGGAGAGAAAGCACCTGTGAGACACGGC
>NW_010514603.1:0-1540 GCF_000687285.1 Phaethon lepturus
ATGGCACCTGGAAAGGGCTGGGGGTCTCCCGGGGGTCTGCAGCAGCGCCGCTAACAAAGCCCTGCAGCTCGACTCACGTGCGGCTTTATTACAGCCAGATTTCAAGGCAAGGGGGGATCGTTGCAGAGCAAGGATGCTGGCTGGTGTTGGCAGGGACACATGTCCGCTGCCCGCTCGCTGTGTCACCTCATCCCATCAGGCGTGGACCAAGGCACCTCCCCGGGATGGCTCCGGCCGCTGCTTCCCACCAGGCGACGGCAGCCCCGGTACCGCAGCCTGCTGCGAGGGCTGGGAATCCCAAAGCCCGTGAGCGAGTGAGAGGCTGGAGCAGAGGGTGCGGGGGCATGGGCAGGCCCTGCGAAGGGACCGTCCCAGCGGCGGGGGGGCTCCCCCCCGCGGGACGCGGTGGTGCAGCAGGGACCACAGCTCCAGCTGCTTGCCAGCCCGGTGGGTTTAGTTGCCCATCAAGGAAGCACAACGGCATTAAGCGACGTTTGCAATTCGTTCTGTAGTGCCTTGCCCGAAGAGCTCAGCACCTCCACGCAGCTCCTACCCTGCTGTCCGCGCTGCAGAAGCAGTTTCCAGTTGCAGCTCGTTACTGTGCAAAGCAACGAGCCTGCTGCAATTGCCGGCCGAATGACGTGAGTGCGCTCAACAGCAGCTCAACTCTTTTTGGCCCCTGGGGAAACGTCCTGCCCAGGCTCCTCACCCTGAGGTTGCACCAAGGCACGTAGCTGCTCGGGCTGCGGCTCAGGCTGGGAGAGTGGGGAAGGAGCGGTGCCTGCGGGTTAAAGGGAGGTCACGTTATTGCAGACATGATCGCTGAGCTCCCCAGCGCAGCCACAAGGTTAATAGAATAATCCAGTGAAATTTGTAAAACTTTCCCAAGCACCCAAGAGATCAGTTTTTGCTTTGTGTTTGGCAGTAGAAGCAAATACTGTTCCACTTTCCCCTGACCTGGCCGTTAGGATGAATTGGTGAGGACTATTTTTGGCTCCCGAGAGGTTTTCACGAGCCTGGGTCGAGCTCTGTGGGGTGAGACACGCTGCACGTGAGCCGGGCTCCCCGCGCGCTCCCCAACCCTGCGTGCCCGGGTGTTGACAATGCCCCTTCAGACAAAATACCCACGAGGTTTGTTCTGCACTTTTATATTGTTACCAGCTGGGACTGAAGACATGAAGTTGGGGATACATCTCTGGGAAACTTAACGCATCCTACATAGACCCATCTTTTTCAGGATCCTCACACAGGAATCATGTCAAGTGGCGTTAAAGGGGGAACAACGGGCTGCAGCGGCTTCAGCTGCAGAGATTGTCCCGGGGCTGCGTCTGGCCTCAGGCATCAGCCGCTCTTGGGGCAGGTGCCCTCGAAGCAGGGAATGGTGATGCTCTTACCAGTGCGGTGAATGGTGATGCTCTTACCGGTGCTGCTGCTTGGCCAGGGCATGGCATTCTCCCCAGCACCGGGGTGTCCCTGGCTGCTTTTCTTCCCTGTGTTTCGGGGAACAACACCCACTGACCGTGCAAACCAGCTCCGCTCT
>NW_010514603.1:1590-3023 GCF_000687285.1 Phaethon lepturus
CCCGCCCTGCCGATACCCCCGCTGCCCCCCCACCTCTCCGCCAAAGCACAGCCCTCGTTTTCAGGACATCATCCCGAGCTTTCCGCCTCCCTGCAGCTGTGTTTATCCACTCATAAGACCAGCATGGTCGCAGGGGGACGAGGCTCCAGCCCCGCATGCCTCGTGGGGGGCAGAGCACAGGGGCACGGCGGCCCCCCTCCCCTGCGGGCTGGAGGGACGTGGTCCACGCGCCCGGCTGAGTGCAATGAGTTAACAGCGTTCTGGGGGATTTAAAATGGAAGAAGCCTCCTGACAGCCCACATGTAGGTCTAATAATTTACTATAACTGCTTTTATGGCAGACTGTAAAAATCTAAAATAAGGCTGGGAATTGTCAGAGAAACCCACATGGAGCTGAATTTCTGCATAACGACTTTTTTTTAGGCTCCGGCGCCTTCCTCTAGAAAGCCTCAGTCCACGGCTCCCTGGGGCGTGCTGGGGACCAGCCCTGCCGCGGGCTTCCCCGCAGGAGAGTCCTTCTGCTTGCACGAGCGCAGTTTCACATCAGCACTGCTGCCCAAACCCCGAGATGCTCACCGGGCTTCCTCGGTACTGGTGGTAGGCAGTTGGTTGATGGGGCTGGACCAGGACATCTCCAGCGGTCCTGTCCAACCTGAACCATTCTGTGATCTGGAAGGTCCCTGCGTCGAGTCTGGAGGCCAAAGAGCAGCTCCTCGCCTTCCACCCTCCGGACCGTCCTCCCGCTGTCCCCAGCCTCCCCCTGAGGACCAGCATCCCGGGGGATGCAGAAAGAGGTTTTGTTTCCCGGGCCCAAGCTCTCCAGTCCCTTCTGTACGGCACAGGGGGAATACCATCTGTGCCCGGAGGGTGACATTAAACCCCGAGGTAATTCTTCCTGGGAGCGCTAACCCCGAGCTGTAGTTACTGCGATTACTCCGAGTGCCATCGGATGATAAGCGGTAATTACGTGGCTCTTTCATCTGGGGATCTCTGAGCACTTACTGATCAATTAGACTTTGCAGCAGGCTTTCGCCGCAGCGCAGGATGCCGGCAGATCAATAATCCCTCTCCTGAGACGTGTCTGGCCCCCAATGGCACGGCCATGCCAGCGTGGGGCTCGGCCCCAGAGCTGGAGGGCAGGAGAGGGATGGGGGTCCGGGGGGCTGGGGTGCCCAGGCTCCCTAGGGAAGGTGAGGATGAAGTCATGAAAAGCTCATGGGTGAGAAGTACCAGAGAGCAGTTTGAGTCCCTGGCAGGAAGGAAGGAAAAAAGTTGGCAATTTTGTTGGCTCTTTTGTGTGTTTGCTTGGGCTGCGGCTGCAAACGTCCCCCTGAGCCCGATCCCGATCCCACAGCTTCGACCAGCACCGCGATCCCAAATCCCTTTCTGAACATCTTGCTGCCGGCTGTCAGCGGGGTGCACCCTTGCAGCTCG
>NW_010514603.1:3123-3561 GCF_000687285.1 Phaethon lepturus
TCCCCACCCCCCCCCCAGCCAAAAGCTGTTCACTTCGAAAGCTTTGGGCACAACATAAACTGCCGCCGTTCAGAGGAGTCCTGGCAGGAGCCTCGCTATTAGCACAGATTGTAAATCTCCTCCTAACGAGGAGCCTGGCTGAGCCCAAGTCTGGATTTATAAACATGAATAAGATGGAAAGCAGCAGTTCCCCTCGGGGCACGCAGGAATGGAAAACGCGTGTTCTCCCGGCCAAAAACGCACCTTTGCATCAGTTACTGCCAGGAGGAGAAAACTCCCCAAGTTCGGGGGTTTTTCGGTAGCTGGGGAAAGTCTTTACCGGTCCCGTGGTGGTCGCCTTTCGGACCCTCTGATAAACCACCCTGTTGCGGCAGCCCCAAAGCAGGGCTGGGGGTGCAGGCAGGCGCTGGGGCAGGGGAGGGGCTGCCAGATGCTTTG
>NW_010514604.1:0-679 GCF_000687285.1 Phaethon lepturus
TCAAGTGCGGCTACTTCTTCCTGGACGACACGGACCCCGACAGCATGAAGGACTTCGGTGAGTGCCCCGCAGCTCCCCGGGGACGGGGTGACGCTGGCAACGGGGACGTGGCAAGCGTCCCGCTCCCGGTGCCGCTGGGAAAAGCCGCGGACCATAGGGATTTGGGCAGAAGCAGTGCCAAGGAGGGTTAAACATGCCCGAGCGTCCCTCCGGCAGTGCCGGTGCTGCCAGGACGTGACCGGCCCATCCCAGAGGAGCCATTTTGTAAACCTCTGAGGTGAACTGAACCCCAGAAACATTGCCCCAAGCCGCAGCGCTCTGCCCTGGGGGAGCACGGCTGGGTGGGCAGGGGGAGGAGAGACCCCCTTGCTTGTGCCGCCGCTGGTTTCAGGCCCCCGAAGCCAAGCTGAGGGTCTGGGAAGGGACTGGTGGCCCACGGGACCCCCCCCAGAGCAAAGCACCAGAGCTGGGGGGCATGGCCAGCATCGCCTCCACAGCAGAGGGAGGTCTCGGGGAGGGGGCTGACGCGCGTGCCTCCCGCAGAGATCGTGGACCAGCCCGGCGTGGACATCTTCGGGCAGGTCTACAACCAGTGGAAGAACAAGGAGTGCGTGTGCCCCAACTGCAGCCGCAGCATCGCCGCCTCCCGCTTCGCCCCCCACCTGGAGAAGTGCCTGGG
>NW_010514604.1:939-1430 GCF_000687285.1 Phaethon lepturus
AGGGGAGGACTGAGGCTGTGGGGCTGTGTCGTGTGTTGGGGGGGGGGCTTGGGGATTTGGGGACCCCCATCTCAGTGCCGATGGGATGGAAACTGGGCATCCAGGCTCTCCCCTCTCCTTGCTTTTCGTTGTGGGGGGGTGTGTCCTTGCCCCCCAACCCTGGAGTCCCGCTGCCCTGGAAAAACAAACCGGGAATCCTGGCTCCTCTGTCCCCCCTTCCCTCGGCGACTGTTGGGGACCCTGTCTGGGGCTGGGACTGTCTGGGGGGGGGATGGGAGAGCCGGGGGGGGGGGACCCGGGTCCCGGGTGCCGGGGAGGAGGCGGGACGGATCCTGGCTGTGGGTCCCTGACCTTCCTCCCCTCCCCATGCAGGATCGCGAGCAGCAACAACATGAACAAGTCGGAGAGTGACCAGGAGGACAACGACGACATCAACGACAACGACTGGTCCTATGGCTCTGAGAAGAAAGGTCGGGGGGACATGGGGTGCG
>NW_010514605.1:0-4851 GCF_000687285.1 Phaethon lepturus
GGGCGTAAATCTCTGCCCGTTTTTCTCTCTCCTTGTAAGAACGTCAGTCTTGCCCTCAGGTCCTGGCCTCTGCTGAGCCACGGTGAAACCGCTGTGTGTTTTCCTGTGGAGTAGCAGACGAGAAGGCAATTAAGCTGTACGTTACTGCCAGGAGGGTCACAGAGAGAACCCCAAATCCTGGCTGCCATCTTGGAAGGGGCTGCTCCGTTCCCTAAAAGTATTCCGTACAATTTCTGTTGCAGTGCCACGGAGGAACACGTGCCAAGTCCCCACTGCTCAGGATGCAGTGATGGGAGCACATTACATGCAGGAAACGGCAGAACAGGGCACTGAACCCTTAAACGTATACAGAGTTATCAAGTGGTGCCTAAATCCCCGGGGTTACGACCGTAGCAGGGCAGGTAGGTTCCGGCCGGCTCCCTCCTGAAGCCTCCATCGGCTTCCACTGGAAACATGGGAAGAGGGATGGAGTGTCTCCAAATAGCTTTTGTGATTGCGCTGGGCAGATGGAAGTCTAGCAAAATTCCTTACTTTATAGAGAGAAGTGGAAAAGCCTTGTCTGAAGAAAGCCTTGACCTGTGCAACTCTCAGGTGTCCGAGATCCTTCTCCAGACCGTGTTTTCCATTTCCTCTTTTCTTCCTGCTGTGTTTTGTCTCCGGGTTTCTTCTCCCTCTCTCTCATCTGCCTTTCCTCATTGCATTCCGCACCGTTATTCCCAGGTTTGTTTTCTGGCTTTTAGAGAGCGTCGGGGATAGCTGGGAAGATGTCTGCGACCCACAGATAAACAATCATCTCCACTGCGGGTGACTATTTCAGCGCTTGCTGCGCAGGGACACGGGGTGCTGTTGCTGCCTGGTAAACAGAAACCCTCCTTTGGGAGCGTGTCCTTGCTGCCTAGGAAGCTTTTATCTTCTAAATACCTTTAATCCCACACTTGAGTCTGAGTTTGCTTGCCTCGAGACAAAACTTGGTAGCTGCTGTCAGCGGTGCCAGGGCGGGGTGACGCGAGCCGGCGGGTACCCGCGCCCTGCTCCGGTTCTGCTTGCTTTCTGCGCTGCCAGGAAGCCGTCTGAAGGTGATCAGATGGGGTTTGTTTGCACAAGGCTGGGTGCTGCGGGGATCACATTCACGTGGCTTCGGGTCAGCTTAGAGCAGGGCAAACCCTGGCAGAGGGACGCGTCTTCTCCCCACCCCGTGTTCGAGTGGGAAATTCTGGTGGAAATGGCATTTACTGAGGGCAACATCGGCACGCCTGGCCGTGGTCCCCCCGGCACCCTCCGTGCCAGGGCGACAGCCTGAAAAGCGCCTTTCTCCTTGCGCGACGGGGGAGCGGGGCTAGCGAGCAGCAGGTGCCCAAGCCCCCCCACTTTGGGCTTCCCGAGAAGTCTGTCCCTTGGGAGAGCCTTGTGCAATGAGATGCAGACCTGCAGGTTCGTGGCACGCCGACCGCGTTCCCGTGGCCGGGGCGTTTCAGGACGGCGCAGCGGGGTCTGCGTTGCAAGTCCGAGGTTTCCTTGCCGGGAGATTTGCCCCGTCGACGTCCCCGTGGCGGTGGCCCTGGGTGGGCACAGCGAAAGAGCGAAGCGGCTGTTTCCTAGTGGCAAAGAGCAGCTGAGGCAGCTCCTGTCTGGGCAGTGCCTTTGCTGATACGGGCACTTCTGCTTTTCCCCTGTGGCAGGACAATCCTACCCTGGTTTGCTTGGCTTTGTTGAGAGAAGGAAGCTAAAAGGGTGGGAGTTATCTGAAACTCCCACTCACCCGCCTGGTACATTGCTTCTCTGGCAGAATATTTAGCTTTCAGGCCATGGAGGCTGCATCAAGCTTCATCAGCCGATGTTGAACGTTTTTGAAGTTTCAATTACTTCCTTGCCTGTGATGGAGCTATCATTTCTATTGCTTTGCTTGCTTAGGCAGGGGAAAGGGAAAGACGAACAAATCAGTACAGCCCTCTTGAATTAGGATTGATTTGCATGAATTCTTCTCGTTGATTTTGAAACACAATTGTTTCTAAAACATTTAATTGATTGAGGTTTTTTTCCCTTCTTCTTTCTTTTCGGTGGCGTTTGTCCTCAGCCGTTTGGCACTGCTGGGAGAGAAAGGAAAGGGGAAAAAAAAAAAAGAGAGAGACAATAAGCTGTGTGCGAGATGAGGATTTCAACGCGTTACACACCAAAACATCGGTTGCTATTTACTTTTAACAGTGCCCTTCTGAGGCTGCGGGGGTAGAGCGGCCATCTGTCCGGGGTTACGCCCGGGAGCGCCCGGTTCTCCGCACCCTCCCGCCCGGCGCGGCTCCTCGCTCGCTCAGAAGACCCGCGTGAGGTCCTCTTCAGCAGCCAGCGCAGGCAGTGTCCAGCTCTCTGCTTTGAGAATAAAGCGCCTTTCAGCGCGAGAAACATGAGGTTTCACTGCAGGGTGGTCGTCTTCTCTCTTTTCCAAAACGGGTTTTTCTGTAAAAGCTCTGAGCAAAGTCTCTGGGCTTCCTTTGGCAAGGGAGAGGATCAGCTCCGGTTGCCAGACATACAGACCCTGCTCTAAACACGCAATTTTCGCCGGCTCCAAGAGCCTGCGCTAGTCCCCGCGGGTGGTGGGAAGCTGGAGAGTCTCAGTGACCGGCCACAACGCCCCTGGAGATGCTGGCACAGCATTTTCATCCCTGCTTGGATCTTCCTTACAGGCTCTGATGGCAGCAGATGCTAATTACTAACACGGCAATCATCGCCTTTGTGGCGGTAACTCCCCTCTACCAGCCTCTCTTCTACCCCTAGCTCATCCCAGCTCCAACATCACTGGTACGACAGACGATTAAGCTACGCGGGAGCCTGGAGGTGGGTCTGTATTTACCAGCTTTACAAAATGACCAACCGTGGTGCCAAGGAAAGAGGCTGGAGCCAGGGTATCGCCCGAGCCTGCGCCAGGGAACCTGAGCACAGGTTTCTGCTTGGTTCGGTGGGTTTTTGCCGCACGACCTTCTGGGGCCAGATTTATGAATTGCTGAGAGGTGTGAAAAATGAGCAGCGTTCCTTACAAGTATTCAGCAAAGAAGAGCTCTCGCCGGTGAAGGAAACTTGTTTCTCTGGGCCTGACTTTGGGTGCTTTTTTTACATTTTTAGCCATGTGGGCTTGGATACCTGGGGGGAGCTCTGAATGAAGCTCTGGTTCCTCTGGGTCCTTACTGTGTGCTCTGGGTCCCCAATATATTTCCGCTACAGAGACTAAGTGGATCTGCTTTTCTGGATAGTCTGTTACCCAGATCTGTAAATGCAGGCAGAAATAATGAACTTTTTAGGGTCTGACAGAGTTTAAGCTCCCGAGCGCGTGAGCAGTTTTAAAAAGTTGCCCCGATGCCTCTCAGCGACTTCAGCGTATTAGAGAAATACGTTCTTTTATTTGCTCCTCATCTATTTACTCACACTTCTGCTGCAGAGAAACTATTTGCACAGTTAGCAAAGAGGCGAGCCACGGTCCCTCAATGGCACCGTCACCGTTCATAGCGGGGCTGCCTTTCGGAGGACGCGTTGGCTCACCCAGGCCGTGCGGTCTTCCCCCCGCAGAGCCGCAGAGCGGGCTCGGGCGCGCTCCCCGCCGGCACCCGGCGTTCAGCAGCAAGCCCAGGGGAGAGGGTTTGGTTTCAAACGCCGGAGCAGGGAGAAATCGGTGCGATTTTCTGGTTCGCTCCTCGGCGTTCAGTGGTCAGGAGCTGCTCTACGTCCGGCGTGCGCAGTACAGCTGCGCCGGCGGAGCCCCGTGACGGGCTCATCCAGCTACTTCCCTTCATCCACACGCCGATAAACATCGGTTTATCACTAAGCGCTTTATGTAAGCGTGGTGGGAACATATGCAAGGTTGGGGACGCAGGGGTTTTGCACTAGTTTAACCGTGTTGACTCAGAAAAGGGTTTCTGTTAACCCGGCGCAGCATTTGTGAGAAGCTCTTCTGGCGGCCGGAGAGGCTGGGGAGCGAGGCGCAAGCATTTGCCAGGTCCGTTCTGGAATGAAAACGCGTGTTAGACCTTCTCTACTCCTCTAGGAAGGTATTTTTCCCCTCTGTGTCTCTGTGTCAATAAGATCTGGACCGCAAGCGTGGCAGTGCTCTTCCAGATAATATCGCCAAACACAGAGGGAAGAAATAATGAACTTCCCGCGTGGGTACCCGGGGGCTTGCAGGGCTCCTGGTGACTGCGAGGACGCTGGCTGTGGGCAGAGCGGGAGTCAAGAGCCAGCACTGCTCTGGGAAGGCACTGGCCAGTTTTTTTCTGGGACTAACCACATCAGGCAATGGAGCCAGCGGCAAACTGTGTCACGAAGAATGTAAAACGTTGGCAGCATCCCAGGCCTTTCCGTTAGGGCTGGATTTCCCGTCTCCTCTCCCTCCTTCCTCAAGCCTGTGGTCGCTGCTGCTTTTTCTTGAAGAATTAAAGCGTGTCAGGTCCTGGCTTCTGTCAGGTCTTGGTGTTGTCAACCCAGGCGTCCTGGCGAGTTGCTGCGCCGCAGCCCAGGAGAGCCTCGGGGAATCTGCTTTCCAAGGTTATGAAATCAAGGCTTGGATTGTAATAGAGAATTAATCTTTTCAAATTCCCCTTTAGCCTGTGCAGTTCTGACCATCTCCCTATTAATATTTTAAGTGGGTTTTATAAGCTTGCTTGAAAAAGCGGGGCTGAAGGAAGTGGGATAGATCGCCTCCGCCTTGCTGGAGAACGATGCTCTTGAACGCTTTGGGTCCGGCACGTGTGGCTGGAGGGGGTGGGATTCGCTTTTTGCGGAAGACTGAGGTTAAATTCGGGAGGCGCCTGGGAGGTGGGACACGCGTCTGACCTTTCCCGCAGCGGGCCCTCGCTGGGGCGCGGGTCA
>NW_010514606.1:0-234 GCF_000687285.1 Phaethon lepturus
ATGTCAGCAGGAGGCTGATGCAACCAACAGAGTCATCACGCTGGCAAACAGGTACCGTGCAAACGCTGCTCCAGAAGTGCTGGGACCGCCTGCTGCTCCCTGGCATTGCCTGCTGACACTGACACAGGGGTCATGGAAGCATCAGAGTCCCCCACACCCTCCCCAACGTAACAAATCCCGAGTACGAATTGGGCCAGAAATGCGGGGGGGATGCAGCCATGGAGCTGTGCGCTC
>NW_010514607.1:0-5254 GCF_000687285.1 Phaethon lepturus
CCGCCCCCCCATCGCCCCTCCCCCGCGCCGCACCGCTGCAGGTCGAGTGCTACAGGCGTGGCGTGGAAAGAGCACGGGGAGGGGGGGAAGCCCGTGAGCGAGGGCGGCACCGGCTTTGGGCAGCTTTTTAATTCGGTGCTGTTGCCTCTATTAAAGTGTTGATTATTCACACTCATGTGCTGCAGGCTAAAATGCACGAGACACAAAGCAGCTTAGCTTCACCCCTCCTCTTTGCCGAGGGCCAGCCCAGGTCAGCCAAAAATAATTTTTTTCAGAAAGGCGCTCACACTAAAAAAAAAATTAAAAAAAAAAGCGAAGTATAAAACAATGTAACCAGTGAGGCTGCTGAGTGAAAAATCATCTTGGTTTCAAGCAGTTTCTGTGCTACTTCGTTTAGCTTGCGTTGTAACTCTTTGATGGCCAGGGATGAATTAGGCCATTTCGCAGACCGGGACACCCCCGTTTCCGCTGGGATTCCACGGCAGCATTCTTGCTCTCGAGGCTACGCTCAGCAAAGGGAGCCCCGCAGAAGCAGTTACGCTGCTCTGCAAGTCCGGCAGGCCCGCTGGAGCCTTGCACCGGTCAGTCCCGCCTTGAACAGCTCCACCACAAGAAAACCACGTGCTTTGTGCTTCACGGAGTACAATCAAGTTTCATCTGACAGGAGGTGGGGGGAACTCAAGCCACATACAAGCCGTGAATTTTTATCAAAGCCCAGACTGATTGTCGCTAATCCCCGCCTCTTTTTTTCCCCCTGGAGAAAGTCAGTAGCACGCATTGATGATGTCTGTTGTATGCTCGATGTAAAAGCAACCCAGCCTCAACGTAAAGCTGAAAAGCACTTGGATTATTGACCAGGGAGACGCATTCACCTTCCAAGGTACACACTGGTACAATCATTTCAGCTCCTTACAAGCTACTCAGTGTCCTGGCAGGCACGGGAAAGTCAAGAGCAGCATGATGCACTCCATCGGGGCTGCAGCACCTCAATGCCAGTCCAGCCCGAGCACTGTGTGCTGCAGAAGTAGTATGGTTTATTATAGAAACATCCTCCAACTTCTGCTGCGTCTCAGTGTTGATTGAACAAGGCTATTTTATTGAGGCTATTAAATATTTGATATATCAGCTATACCACATTCTTTACAGGAGACTGTTGGAAGCACACAAGCTCCTAAAAATATAATCTGCTCTGAATGATTAGACTGTCCTGTCCCATAGCTGAGAGCAACTCAGAAAAGGAGGCCTTGCAGTTCTGCTAACCAAACACTTTCTTGCAAGATGCAAATCACTCCCACACGTGCATATTACATGCAAATATGTCAAGAATGAGTTGGACAGCTCTGCAGACTGAAATGGATGACAACCAACATGCACAGAGCAGCCACTTATGCAAACAGAATAAATTATTTTAATTCAATTAGAATTGTGCACCTGCATTACGGCTGATCAAAAGCAAAATCCTTTTAATAAGGTAAAGGGCCTGGGATATGTCTTCAACAACACATCTCTTTATGCTAAGAAGGGAAGTGAGCGTTAACAACTACTGACTCAACAACTCCAACAACATAATTAAATGTGTCCACACAAACGCCCCAGTAGTAATAGAAAAACAGAAGTATGTTTGTCAGCATCAAAACAGTTACCGTAAGCAGCAGCTTTTTAACAGCATCTCTTTGCTTCCCTCAGTGGGGAATCAACATTTTATTAAATTCATCCCATTTTGTGCTAGTAAAGTCACTTAATGTTGCAGTCTCCCCGGTTAGAGATATCACTGCAGTCTTCTCTTGATGTCACTTTTTTCTTGTTTGTTTTTTTCTTTTTTTTTTTTTTAATTAAAAACAGACTTGTTTTGAAACAAGAATTCAAAATGCAGATAGTAATACATCTCTCGAGGGGTATGACACAAAAAAGAGAGACCTAAGGACGAAAAAAACCCTAAAATTGAAAAATTCTCTGCAAGATGGGTAGAGAGGAGACAGAGAATACTGACATCCCTTTCTGCCAGGCAGAAAAACCACACACAGAGTTAGGCTCAGATTCTCCATATGTAAACCAGCATCAACGTTTTATTGTTGTTTTACAATTCAATGGGGGGAAAAAACCAACCAAACAAAAACAACCACAAAAACCCAGACCAGGTACAAAAGCATCAGTCCAGTGTGCATCTAGGTGAAACTGTCTGCAGTCTGAAGTAACAGCAGATTTCCTCTACACACCGTTTTAATACAAAATCCTAGGGACATAGGTCTATGGTATTTTATCATATGGAAGATCGTAATACGTAAAAGAAAAGGTAGCTCCATTTCCACCTTTATCTGTCTGGACGGGTCATTCCTGGCCTGGTTGGCACCATCATGGGTCTGGAGGGCGGTCTCATCATCGGGGGCCCTGGCATCATCGGCATGTGTCCTCCCATCGGTGGCCTCATCCCCGGAGCTGCAAGGGTAAAGAGGACATTACTGAAGAGCTCTCGGGAGCAGCAACTGCCGAGTGGCATCAAGTTCCCTCCCCCAGCCTCCAGGAAACTTTCATTTACAAGTGCATAAGCTTTGATCTGGAACCTGGCTGAGATGGATTACATTTCCCTGAAGGATATTAGGAATTAGTAGAGGAAGAACCAAGTCTCCGGGTTATAAGCCCACTTTTCGACAATATTCACTGATAAATTATTTTCAATCACTCAAAAGAAACACTAGCTTAATTACCGAGCTGGAAAGTTCATTTGGAAAAAAAGTGTGAAATCCTCCAGTTAAGCGTGCTCAAAAAAAAAAAATGTACTTCTTACAGCTGGGTAACAGCATTACCAAAAAAAGCAGGTGCTCTACTAAAAAGCATTGGAACAATGGTTTCCATCCAACTTCTCCATTTATTTCCAGGCAGCCACTACACTGCCTAATATCGCAGATTATGCACAGATTTTGTCCCTTTAGGAAACACTTAAAGAACAGTTTCTACCAGCAAGACAATAATTGCAAAGACATTTCACTATTTTTAGTGTGCATGTGTGTATTCCTTTATATTTGTTCCAGTAAATGCTTCAATAAGACGTCCTCTGAGAATTCGTCAGATGCCAGTAAGCTCAAAAACAGAATGGATCAAAGTTTGCCTTTGCAGTTCTGAAAAAAAACTTTAAGGCACGTAGGTTTTGTGGATAATGTTGTGGAACACATTATCTTGAGACATTTTAAACAATAAAATTAATTGAGTGCTGAAATGTACCCCTTGTGCAAAAATGTAAGCACTACAAACACAGAACTCCTAAACAATTATAGATCCTACTGCTAAGACTAGAGGTAGAGAAGCTACAACTCACCAGAGCGATAATTTCGGTTGTACAAGGGGACTAGTAACTCTCAACAAGTAGTAAAGGAGCTTTAATTAGCAGGTGTAAGACTGTTTTATATCTCACCATGCAGAGATAATGGATCAGTAAACGTGCATACATAGTATATGCAAACTGAAATACTTCCACAGCTTGACACTTGGGGTTGTCCATCCACGCTGCGTATAATATGATGGATGAAGCGACACGAGCTATAAACCAGAGCGCATCACTACAGCTAGCACCCAACTACTAAAGCTGCTTCACATTTTCCGCCGTGCTCCTTTCACAACTCTACACTGGCCAGCGAGACAGAAAATATAACCCAAACATCCCGCAAACCCAGACCAGTACCACAGTTAGAGATGTACCCATGCCCAGACTTACCGGGTCCAACCGGCATCATTCCTGGTGGGGGTGGGCCCATCATTGGCATCATTGGTGGTCCACCCATATGCGGGGCTGGCATCATGCCAGGCCGTGGGGGGCCAGCTGAACACATACAGATTGGTTACTCATCTGGCTGCTTTCACATTCATCATCAATGTGCAATGCAAAGTAGTTATTAAACTTTACAAGACATTTTAGTAATTAAGGTGTCCCAGATTGTTTTACGACCGCCTGCCTTCATTTTCAGTTTTAACTCTGATTTCAAGTGCCAAAAACTGAACCAGAAGAAGAACAGGCTAGCTTTTATTTCCAACTTTGCATACCTAATGCAGACAACTACCACTTCCAACAGCAGGACTCTAAGCAGGAAGGGATCTCAGCCATTTGCCAGCTGAAGCGCAAAATAAGGTCATCAATCCTATTCTGTTTTTAAAAAAACAAAACCAAAAAAAACACTGTGCTGGAAATTTTAATGAAGCCATCTACATGGCAGCTACCAAGTAATGAGGAGGCACACACTTCTATTAATGTGCTCAACATTACCCAAATAAGGCAAACTAAAGATTAAGATGGTTGCTGAAACACTTTTAGAAAGCATTCTCTTACATTTTAGTATTCACAAGCTCAAAATGTCTTAGCTCAATTTCAAACTAAAAGGACTTTTCTTTACCAGTCCAGGAAACATGCAACATAGCTAAAGAGGGCTGCCATCCCAGACAAAAACTGTCCAGTTCAGACTTACGGATGCTGGGAGGAGGTGGTATCATGGCTCCTGCGGGAGGTGGTGCCGAGAACGGTGTAGGTGGGATTTTCCCTTGCTGAAATGCAGCCGCTACATTGGGGGGGAAAAGAAAAAAAAAAAAAGGAAAGAAAGAATCCCAGGAGAAAAACCAGTTACTAGGCTGAGGAAGCTCCTGCGTCAATCTTCCTTCTCATGCCATGCGGTCAGAGCATACTTCATGTCATGCTGCGTGCTCAGTTGTTCTAACTCTGGAAAAAAACCCTGGTGTATGCTGCTCGTCATGGTGAAAACACCTGATATTCTTGAAGACAATTATTATGGTAATTAGTCCAGCTGAGACTGGAGAGCTCCTTGATGAATTTCACACACCTAACAGGAAGGCGGATGGTAGAGGAAATACACCACGTGATTTGCAGCTCCAACTTTCACCTGTGATCATTAGGTAAAGACATGCTATCTTGAAAATGGTAATAAGGCAATGACTTAGGTGACAAAAAGCATGAAAAACATCTTATGTGAAAGGGAAGAGAAGAAGTTCAAGAGACTAGAAGGAAGACAAAAGACGTGAAAGTTGGAAGCATCATGAGGAAAAGGGACATGAGGAAATGGAATGAAGCTGTGTCTAGGGAAGTCCAGACTGGACGTTAGGAAAAGGCTCTTCACTGAGAGAGTGGTCAGTCCCCAGAACGGGCTCCCCAAGGGAGCGGTCACTTGATGTGCAAAACCTTTACGGATAAATTATAAGTGTTGAGACTCCAATAAGAGGTTGCCCTAACACCCAGCCAGCTCACTGCAACACT
>NW_010514607.1:5285-6890 GCF_000687285.1 Phaethon lepturus
CACCCCCCGCCCGGCCCCCGCCACCCCCCGAAGCCAGCCACAAACATCGGCTGCCTTTGACTGTTGAACGCCGGTGACACTCAAGGAGCATCTGGATGACGCTCTAAGTCATATGGTTTAGTTTTAGGTAGTCCTGCGAGGAGCAGGGAGTCGGACTCAACTATCCCTAGGGGTGCCTTCCAACTTGAGATATTCTATGATCTAAAGAAAGTTGCCATAAAGTTAATCTGGCATTTTTATTTCTTTTCACAGAGAAAAGAAACATTATTCAGAGGATGAGCGAGAGGAAAAGAACCCTATAAACTGACGAAGGAAACATTTCACACTTTTTTCAAGCCTTTAATAGCAAGAGGGAGTGAAAAATAATAAACAATATCCATAGAAAATTAAAGGCAAGCAACTACAGCATTTTTTAAAACCTATGCAAAAATCCATACTTTTTAAGATCCATTTTCCTATCTTTAGGATTTCTTATTCATGCTCTTTATATAAGTGTGTTACTACCAAAAAGCGTTACGTGACCTTGTACAATATTGCTAGCAGTGCTAAAGGTGGTGGTACCTACAACCTTCTCAACCACAGTAAAGGGGCAGACACCTGCTCGCAACGACCCCTCAGGCAGAGCCCTCAATCTCTCATCTGGAAGTCCACATTCTGACAAGTTCAAGATTCAGATTCTAAGCGAAGTTTTCGCTCATGATGCGCAGAGCAAAGACTCACCAGGGAAGTGAGGAAGAATCAACATGGAAGAATTAAAGGAAAGCAGCTAGAGGAAAGACAGGGGAAGACATGGGAGAGCAATCCAGGGTCACAGAAGGACTAGCCTTACTTGTTTTGTCAATCAGGCTCTGAGCTTGTTCCTCCATCCATTTTTGATAGTAATCTTTCACGTTTTCTTTGTGTTTTCGGCCACTGCAGTGAGTTTTTCTCACGGAGGGCTGAGAAAGAGGACATAAACCCAAAGTTTGCATAATATCACATAAAACTAAAGTTTACTGGGAACTGTTGTATAATTTTAAACATATACAATTTAGCAGTGTCTAATCGGTTGGTTTCTGCACCCAGCCAGAAGATGGATGATGTGCAAAACCTTTACGGATAAATTATAAGTGTTGAGACTCCAATAAGTAAAAGAGGTTGCCCTAACACCCAGCCAGCCCACTGCAACACTCGCAGGCAGCCACAAACGTCGGCTGCCTTTGACTGTTGAACGCCGGTGACACTCAAATTCCTCCCATTCTCATTTCTTTTTTTGCAAAGAAGTCAAACACATACGACATCGTGGTATGTCAAGTAACCTGGCTGTAGTCTGCACAAGTTTTATTTTAACACACTTAATACAGGCGAGGAATCAACGCTGAAGATTTAGTACTTACTGAATCATGGGTGAGGTATGTGTCACAGTAATCGCAATAAAACCTGAAAAGGGAAAACCCTTGTTATTAAGAAATCGCTTTGCCCTGGGAGCGTTAAAACACGACCCCTCACAAGGGCTCCGCGGCTGTGCCCAGAGGCGGCTGCAAGAAGAGGCGGCGCACCGAAGCCCGCACCCCAGGGCACCCCGCACCCCTTCCTCTCCCATTTTCACGCTTCCCGAGGCCTCAA
>NW_010514608.1:0-6177 GCF_000687285.1 Phaethon lepturus
AAGGTGACAGCGGCGCAGGCGGTCCCTGACGGCGTGTGTGTGCCTTGCAGAGCACGTACTGCTCCACCATGGTGCAGCACTGCGAGGCGCTGGGCCGCGCCGTGCAGGTCGTCAACTTGGACCCGGCCGCGGAGCTCTTCAGCTACCCCGTCATGGCAGGGGAGCGGGGGGGGGCGGGGGGGGGGGGGCGCCAGCGGCAGCGATCCCTTTGGGTCTGCGTGTAATCCTTGGGCACCACTGGAAGCGCATGAACTACCCCCCCCGCCTTGTGTCTGTTGTTGCAGACATCCGTGAGCTAATAGAAGTGGACGATGTCATGGAAGATGAATCCTTAAGGTTTGGTCCAAATGGCGGCTTGGTGTTTTGCATGGAGTACTTTGCCAATAACTTTAACTGGCTAGAGGAAAGCCTCGGGCATGTGGAGGATGACTATATATTGTTTGATTGCCCAGGTAAACAAATGCCAATGTTTTGGTATCGTTCATATGCAGTATAAAATTTGCGGTACTTTTTTTTTGTTGGTCATAATCATTCACTTTTTTTTTTTTTCATTATTAGCAGTTGTCAGAGTCACTTTCAGATGTTTAACAAATGATCTTGGTCCCACGATAATTTGAATTACTGCACTAACTTCTAATAGCGTCATATGGTGTGGGAACACTATGGCAACTGCTGACTAACACCAACTGGAGGTCAAGGGAGGAAGAAACCCTTGTATTTCTTTTCCACTTCTCAAGTTCATCCAAACACAGTCAGAGTTGTCTGAAAACAAAGATGCTTTCTTTATCAACTTTTATTAAGTGCAATGCCTGTATTTCCGTAACTGTTTCCGTTAGCTTTGCATTTTTGCACACTAATATCCTAAGTGTGTCCTAGGTCAGATTGAACTCTATACACATCTGCCAGTGATGAAACAGCTGGTGGAACAGCTTCAGCAGTGGGAATTCCGTGTCTGTGGAGTTTTTCTGGTGGATTCTCAGTTCATGGTGGAATCTTTCAAGGTATCTATTTGAAATTTGTTGTAAAAGTTCATATTGATAAAGAACAAGCAATTTAGGGAGCTGGGTTTGCTTAGCCCAGAGGAAAGTGCTAAGCCAGGGGAGATCTGATTGCTTGTCTTCAGCTGCCTCAGACACAGGTTGCAGCAAAGAAAATTCCAGTTGGATGTAAAGAAAACCTGCACTATGAGAGTGGTCAGACTGGACAAGGGGCACAGAGAGATTGTGTAGCATACGTTCATGGAATTACTCAAAACTTGACTGGGCAAAATCCATGAGCAACCTGTTCTGACTTTAAGCTGGCTCTGCTTTCAGCAGTGGTATGGACCAGATAACCTCTGAAAGTCCCTTCCAACCTAAATTCTTCTGTGATTCTATGAGAGCTTTTTCAGATCTGGAGAGAGAGCAGGCCACTTTCCCAACTAGCAGTAAGAATCCTGAGATGAGCTTTGAGTTTTCTAATGGCTCTTGAGTTTTGTAATGGCCTTTACAGTGACAGACCCAAATTTGAGGCTGTGGAAGTAAGATGGCAAATGGGAAGCTCTGCACCTCCCTTTTCCAACAGAGATAAGGACTCCCCACTTGGCCTTGTGTACATGTTTCATATATTTGCTAGATTGGTCTGTGGTAGAGTGTTCTGCATATTTGTATTGTGGTTTTCTGTACTTAACTACATCATTTTTCATATTCCTTAAGTTTATCTCTGGAATTCTGGCAGCACTCAGTGCAATGGTATCTTTAGAGATTCCACAGATTAACATCATGACCAAAATGGATCTGCTGAGCAAAAAAGCCAAGAAGGAAATAGAAAAGTAAGTTCCAAAACCTTACTTACTCCGTAGCATAGTATCTTGACGTAAACTTCACTCAAAATTCGGTCTAATGTTTCCCACAATTAAAACACACTCTTTTCAAATGGGAGAAGATGCATTTGTTTTATATCAAACAGAGTCTTTAAAATATCTGGATAGGATGCTTAGAATTTAGTCAGAGTCAAAAGGCCAGCTCCATGTTTGTACATATCTCTGGATTTTTCTGTAAATAATTATCTTGAATAACTTATGTCACTCAGAATGACATTCCAGGGTACTATGCCAACAAGGCTACTGTACTTCAAAACCTAAACAGGAGGTGATCCTACCCGTTTTTTGATACTGAACATACTGAATTACTTAATGTGTTACTCTTACATTTGTGCTAAAATTACAAAATTAAAGTTTTTCCCTATGGTATTCCTCAAAGCTGTCTTGAGTATAGAATTATATTACCAAAAAGAAAATTAAAAAATGCTTCAGTTCTTTCTACTAGCCATCGTAATCTGAGATATTCAAGTACTTACAAAAACTCTTTTTAAACATTTTAAGTTCTCCTGATCTGAAGTTAGTTCATTCAGATCACAGAATGATAGATGGTTTTGGTAGCTATATAAAAGCACAATGACTCATTTGCTCTGTAGCCATGGATTCTTCTGATATTAATGATGACTTTGTTTCTCCCAGGTACTTAGATCCAGATATGTATTCTATGATTGAAGATTCTACAAATGTACTGAAAAGCAAAATGTTTAAAAAACTGACTAAATCTATTTGTGGATTGGTAGGTATATTGGTTTTTAACTGGTACCCTTAAACTCAGTCCCCTATTTATAAACCATGCTGTATGGTTGCTGACTTCATTGCTGTTGTAGATACTGTATGTACTATAATAATTCTCCCCCACCCCACCGCAAAACTATGTATTTACCTACCAGACTTATTAACAAAGCCAGCATCTAAAAGATTCTCAGGCACTTCAGCATTTTACTTTTTGCCTGTTTTAACTCAGCTTTTGGGGTTTGTTGTTGTTTGTGTTTTTTTTTTTTTTTTCAGATTAGCATAAGATTCTTGATACTAACATTTAGATTGTAGCCAATACGTTTCCTGGGAATGCTGTTCTATTAGCAATTTTGGAAAGCAGCTGCATTTCCTGTGTAGAACGTTGGACAGATAGCCACGTGTTCCGAGTGGGGAATTGCCATTGGCTTGCAGTGTGGCTTTAAATGGTATTTTAGCAGTCCAGGCAAGGAATACCTAAATTTGGTTTAAGGAAGTGGCTTAGAGTGATTGAGAACTAACTCACTGCATTTTCTTACTAACATCCTTTGAATCCTTTCTCTAGATTGATGACTATGGTATGGTTCGATTTCTACCTTTTGATCGCTCTGATGAGGAAAGTATAAACATAGTTCTGCAGCACATAGATTTTACCATTCAGTATGGAGAAGATCTTGAATTTAAAGAACCAAAGGTAAGGTACTTCTGATGATAAGATGAAAATTAAAAAGGATCCATAATATAAATTGTAATATAAATACATTCTTTGCCTTCCTAATGAATGATTGTTTCAGTACGGTTCAAAATAAGCCATGTTTTAGTCTTTTAGTTTTGCTACATGTTTTATGGAACTATCTTAGACATTGTTCCTGTTGTGGTTTCTAAAATAAAACATCACAGAACAGACAAATGTTCAACAGTCACTAGGGAAAAGCCAGGTTTTACCTTTTTTGTTTTCTTTTTTGGCAGGGATGCGAAGAAGATAAATCTGCTCTCGTGGATGAATTCTTTCAAGATCATGTGGATGAGTAAAAGACAAATAGTCAAAAATAGGAGGAAAATACCTTGCTTGCATTAAAAAATAAAAAATAAAAAAAAACCCAAAAAACCCACCCCTACACAAACATACTTCATGTTTTATCTGTAAGATAACTACTATTCATAGTGGAGTGAGCTATATGACCTCGTAACTTTTTTAATAAACAATTTTTATTCTTATCATGTGTGTTTTATAAAATACATAGGCTAGTATTAGTACATATAAAAGTTTCCCACATACAGATGTACCTCATTTAAGCACAGGAATGCTTGGGAAAAAAACTAATAATTTGCAAACGAGGCAAAGCTGAATAGAAGTATGTTGTAATAAATATTTATCTCCAGTACTGAGTAGTTAGTTTCATTACTAGATGAAAGAATTGTTCTAAAGTGTGACGACTGTACACCATGAACTGAACCTTTATTAGATGGAGAGGTGACTGCCAACTTCAAAGGGACATCTGGTCAGTGGGTGGTCTCTCACCCTTCTTGAAGAACAGGAGTGTTTTACATTCATTTTGGAAGAGCCCAGATTTTAAACCACCTTAAGGCTGTTTTTTGTACAACTTGCACAGGGCTTTAAGTGGTTTATACATCGGTAACATCTTAAGCACAGCACAACACTTGAAAGAAAGAAAATCAGCTTAAATAGAACTCGGTGATGGTCTTGCGCGATCACATTAGAAATTAACTTAGCGAAGAATTAAGTGACAAGTAAGCAAGCTCCTTTTTTTCCCTGAATAAAGAACTCGTACTCCTACTATGGACATATGTTACTTCTATAGTACAATATGTGGTGCTTTCAGAGAAGCAAAACTTTAGCACATTAGCTGCAAAGAACATACTCATCTAAGTAACTAAATACATGTAAAAAAGGTCTTAGAAATTTTTCAAGCAAGTAACATCAATTCTGGAATTAGGTGTAGCTCTTAACAGACTGTTCATATCTGATAATAATTTAAACCCTACGGGAAAACATACTGCTGAATTTACTTCTCACTGTTTATAGTTCTTTTATATATACAGACTATTCCTGGGGTGTCTTCCATGTTTCAAAACATGTTTTATTGCTTCTCCTAAAATCTATTAGTCCAATTTATTAGCTACATTCAGCTGCATTTCAGGACGTGTTTTTTTGCTGCCTATGTCAAGTACATACCAACCTTTCCCGAACCCTATGGAACAAGATTTACTCACGGAGTCTTTGAATCTAAGTATTTTCCAAAAAGGGCCTCCTGGTTGTGAAATTCTTAACGTCCATGAATGCTTACATGCTGGCATTATCATCTGTCTATATATAGGTCACGTATTAAAAATTAACCCCATCCTCACAAAATACAAACAGCCAAGTATTTCAGACAACTGATTATCAGAACAATGGATGTCATTTTGTAGGAGCAGCTTGGTTAGGTAGCAGATGTCCGAGTGCAAGAATACCCCTTAATGGAAACCAAATCAAGAAGCGAATACTTTGGAGGCAACTGTACTTACCTAAACCCGGGGTATGATAGCAGCTTGGCACAGAGTTTAGTTTCGTCATTTCTTGCTTCTAGTTCAGAGTTGTAATTTTTTTCTTATTCATCAGTAGCGGTGTTCTTCATGTCTGTTTAAATACATGGTTATATTGTTGGTATAGTGCTTATTTTTGAAGAAACCGCTTTTTCCGAAGTGGAGGTGGTCCAGGGAGAGAGGGTCAAACGACCGGCAAATCCTGCATGTCTAGAGGAAAAGGGCTCCCCAGAATCCGTGTGTGGAGGTCAGGGAGGATCGCACAGGATTTTAATAGTTACAGTGTAGGTTAACCTCACGATGGGGCGAGTCCTTATGCCCACACGGAGCTAATCTCATCACGGCGGAACCTGATCTGGCTGAATTAAACCACACAAACGTTGCGAGAACTGCGGTGGCTTAACTCACCTCCAGACTGGCGCATCCTTGGGACGAGTCACGCTTGCAGCCTGTCGAGAGGAGAAACCCCGGCCCTGCAGTTAGATTACTTTGACTCAACCTTCCAAATCTCCCCATTTTTTCTTCCTGACTCATGCCACGAGTCATTTACCAGGTGACAAATTCAGCATGCTGGGGCACACAAAAGGTTATGGCTTGATAGTAACAGGAGCGTGCACCTTAAAATATTGCATCCCTTCTAAGTGCAATGCGTTCGGACCCGCTCCGTGCTTACACCAGAGCCCCACGCAGGCAGCTGCACGCCGGGTCAGAGCAAGCGATGCCCAGGAGCGCAGGGAACACGCAGGAGAGAAAACCGGCTGCGGGCAAAGCATCCCCACCTGCGCTCTCAAGCGCTGACCCTCGCCGGGGACAAGAGCTCGCCGCTGCCAGCGAGGAAGCAAGATGTCAGGATGGCTGGAAAAGAAAAGGGTGGCATGGAGGGACCGAGGAGGGGTTAACTGCAACGCCGGCCACAGCAAAGGCTGGAGCGGAACATGCCCCCATCTAAGCGTGCTGCCACGGCACCTTCTCCGTGCTGGCAGCAGCGGCGCCGCTCGGGGCGGTGCGCGCTGCAGGCCTGGGCTCCGGCTTCCCCTCCT
>NW_010514609.1:0-4914 GCF_000687285.1 Phaethon lepturus
GAGAAGTGCTGGGTGGATTTCAGGTTTTGGGGTATAATAGCAGATCAAGGCATTCAGGCGGGTGTTGGGGGCTTCAGACACCATTGCCATGAAGAAGCGGCCCGGAGCCCCGTCAGGGGAGTCCTCTGCAACCAGGCTGCTGGTTCCTGACGCTGGTTGCAATTCCCTCCTTTGCATCCCTGGGCTCGTTTTCAGTTAACAGTTGCAGACGTGTCGTGGCGTCCGTGACAGAGAGCAGGAGGGGGCCGTGGAGTTCGCGAGGAGATGGCAAAATCACAGAGTCATAGAATACTTTGGGTTGGAAGGGACCTTTCAAGGCCATCTAGTCCCACTCTCCCTGCAGTGAGCAGGGACATCTTCAACTAAAGCAGGTTGCTCAGAGCCCCATCCAACCTGACCTGGGATGTTCCCAGGGATGGGGCATCTCCCACCTCTCTGGGCAACCTGGGACAGGGTTTCACCACCCTTGTGGTGAAAAATTTCTTCCTTATAGTACTTGTAAAGCAACCGAGAGGCATCTAATAAAAAATAAATTCATTCTTGAGGCCATGGAGTCTCATTCCCAAAAGGACCTGAGCTTTAAAGAGCCAAAGGCTGGGTAAAACAATAAAAGAAAATCTGTATTTAGTTCCTAAAGTGATTTTTGAAAATGAAAGTTTGATTTCTGTACCCCCTGGGTGAAGTTATGCATTGCAGGAGATTGGACTGAAGAGCTGCCCAGCTGTCATCTCATCCTCATCTCTTAGAAGTTCTCGGAGTGGCTGGATCCTTTGCTAAGCTGACTCAACTCGCTAACCTAAAGAGAAAAAAATGTTTATTTTGCTGGTTTAACTGTTTGAACTCATCCTGCACTGGGTCTGATAGATTGAAAGCTGGTGCAAGGCACGGGGGAAGAGGCCTTGACTGGAGTCTGAAGAAAAAGGGAAGGGAATGGTTAGGGCTGCTCAAGCTGTAAAGCATAATTGCACCCCCAGGCACCTTTAAAATGTTTTCTCTTAAGAGTTTAAGTTCAGGAGATGTAGGCTATAAGTCACTTAAATGCATTTGAAAATCATTCTCAATATTTTAACATGGAAATCTTCCTCAGAACCATCTTCCTCCCAGGCTTTCATTTCTTTATAGTGCTTAAATTCATGCAAAAGTCATCTTAAATCATTATTAGGAAGATAAAATGAAAACACTCACTCTAATTCACCAAGAATACCCTACTTCGAAGCATTTATTTCCACTCTCTTTCTATTTGGGGAGCTGGGGAGAAATTAGGACTCCACATTTCTTACAATTAATATCCTGTTTCTCTCTGAGTTCTCATCACTCAGCATATATCACTTTGCAGTTCCTGTTTGCATCTCTAGTTTCTGTAACTTCCACAGATTTGGCCTCAACTTAAATTTACACCTGCAAAAATAAAACAAACATCACGTAGCAAACACACAGAATGGTTACGCAGAGGGCTGGAGCGGTTGGTTGGGTTTAGGGCAGTTTGGGTCGGAAAGGAAAAGGCTGAGGTAGCCGAGTGTTCAGTGTCAGGGCTGAGATTTAAGGTTTAATGATTTTCATTGGCTTTCACTTGGGCAATAAATTGCACCCCTGGAGAGAGGGAGTAAAACACTACTTTTCTAATTAAGGAGAATGTTATCCACAGGTCTCAAGACAGAGCAATACCTCCTTGTGAAACAATAACGATGATTTAGGGCACACAAAATGTCACATACCTGTTTGGGTTTAACCACCAAAGCTACTCCTGGTGACAAAAAAAAAACAAACTTAGGATTTTTAGTGGACACAAATGTCCAAATGTCAGAGTTGTATTTCAGCCTAAAATGGCTCCACAGGCTTTGGATCTCGTTACCAAAGGTTTGGGTCTGCAAAGTGCTGATTCTGCAGAAACTGGCTCCGCAAAATACTGAAGGCTCCGGAGAGCACCTGGGTGCTGTAGGCATTACGGAAAAGGGGGTACAGCCCTGCCGGGGAGCTCTCGGCACCTTCCCTGCCCAGCTCCCGCAATCTAGTTCAGAAAAAACCCCAACCAACTCCACAGGACCACATGGCGGGTTGCGGGAGAAGACTGGTCTCCTGTCACAGGGCTCCAAGGTCAAGCACCGTTGCGGGGCAGCGTGATTCCTGAAGCATCTCTAACTTTTTTGCTAATTGCTAAGATGCGCAATTGCTCGCTATCTATTGCTACTTCCCTGCAGTTACAAAAGTAAACACTGCACTTACAGGTCCGTTTTCAGGGTGATGCAAGGGGCATTTAACCACGCGACTCCCATTAATGTTAATTATAGAGCACACATTAACAGCATTATACGATCCTTTTTCCTATTAGCACTATCATAAATCTGATTGGTGGGGCTTGATTATATCTCAGCAGCAGAACGCAATAGTTTGATACACGAAAGGGCAAATTTGTGGAGACAGAAAACTATTATTATACTTTAATCTCAAAATCTCTCCTTCTCTTACTCATAACACCAACAAGGATTCTTGTACGATTGATTTGTTGTCAGAAAATGATTTAAAGACCGACTGTAAAAATATTATATTTTCCTTGCTTCATAGAATGTGGCATTGATGTTAGAGCTCCACAGAGACTTGATGTACTTTCAGATAGGGAACTCTAAAAGCCAAGTGCAAAATAAATAAGGTGGCATCCTGCTGTTATTGTGGTAACCTTTACAGATCATTTCAGAACTGTGGCTGTTGTGTAGTTTAGTAATACACCATGGGGGAAGCTGGAGCTTAGTGCAATTCTACCCCAGGCAGCTGAAGCCCAACTGTTATTTGCTTTTTGGGGGCCCAGTTACAGTATGTAACAGAAGAAATGGTGTCCAACGTGAAGGGCGCTAGGACATACCAGAAACACAGAAATAACAGATAAGAACAACTAACAACTAATGGTTGGACTTGACGATCTTAAAGGTCTTTTCCAACCTAAACCATTCCATGATTCTAAGATAGTATTAAAGGCCAAGCCAGGCTGTAGTGGTAGAAAGCTGATTGAGTGCTTAAGGCATCTAGACTGAGCAAAAGATACCTGGGCACCACCACAGCTACAACCCTGCTGAGATCTCCCACAGTCAGGGCTTGTCCCGGCTTCAGACTTTGAGAAACTCCCGCTACTGTTAAGCAGTACCTTGAGTCACTTGTAATGGCATGGGTTTGGGGGTGTCTGTGATTTTCTACAAGTCAGCATTTGTGATGCACAAGCTTTATATTAATGCAAGATTGACGCATACATACATTTTGGCCTTAAAGAAACCCCACAGCCAGCAGCAAAATCTACTGGTACCAACTGAGAGCCTGAAGCATGCCAATTCCATGGTATTAAAGACTTGCCCTCAGCAAAAACCACACCAAAAGCCTCAAACCCTTCCCACCATCCCAATCCCAGCGTTTCAGAGTATTTAAAGCTTCCAAGAACAAGTGAAATAGTAGTTCTGGTGGATCAGGTCTCAGTAGCCTTTCTGAAGTAGTGTGTCAGACTGATTTCTTTCCCAAAGTAAGAGTTCAAATATACCATAGGAAATCAGCAGAAGCTAGAAACTGCTGCCTCTTCCCAGCTGTCAAAGGTGGCCTTGTGCTGACCCTGTGGTATGCCATTTTTTGGCAAGCCCTGTGCCGCTTGCTCACCACCTGCAATGGACTATGAGCTATAATAGCTTACTTCAAGTAAAAAACTTCCAGCCTTTCCTTAGGTAGAGCTTTGCCAAGTTTCTGGTATAAATTCAGCTGTGATCAGATTTGGAGTTGACGTCAAATCTGGTGCAAACATGTAGGCAATGGGAAGTAAACACCGAGATGATACTGGGGATGAACTGTACCGAGGGCGGCGTGAGGGGAAGCACCCCTGATAAACGGCAAGACCTGCCTTAAGGCAGCAGCGACCAGCCATGCAGATTCACAAAGGAGCTACATAACCTGCTGCAATCCCCCATCACATCAGCCATCCCTTTTTAACTCACTCTGACATTGCTGTTTCTGACAAGCAGGGATACCTCTTATCCCTTTAAGTTCTCAGCCAGAATCAACAATAGCTATTTCCAGCAGCCCTTTGCCCTGAACACGACATTCTGAAGAAAAGGACCTGTGTCCTGTGTTCTTTCAGCTGAGAATTGCTGCCTGAATATCTCCAGAGCCCCTTTCTTTTTTTTTTTTTTTTTTATTCGTACCTCCTTTCAGAGGTCTGTCTTTGCCTGGAAAATCTATGTGAAATTCCCGAGCTGCCTAGGACTCAAAAGATCTAATAAAAATAAGATTTATTAAGAGCAGAGGGAGGAAATCAGATTAAAACTGAAGAAACAGCTTGCATAACTGATCGCCTATACTCAGCAACTGCTCAGGAAGTGCTCGGTACACACACATTAACTGTTTTGTGGAAGTGCTTTTCAGCCCGCGTGCCAGAAAAGGCAGGCAGCAGAGTGTGTCTTCTCCGCAGATATGGCCATTAGTTGCACAAAGCCCACCAGTGCTCATGCTCACAGCTTCTCAGCACCAGATGCAAAGCTGGGCTTTGCTAACCCGCTATGAATTCGGTTTTGCCTACAGCTCGGGAGAGGCAGACCTGCCCCGGCAGCGGCAGAGGGACCCCGGCAATGCTTTGCCCAAAGGGGCTCAAGACACCAAGACTCTCCAAGCTCCGCAGCCCAGTATCCCCCACCACAGCCAGTATCTCTCTGCTTCTGCCCACCACCAGCTCTGGGTGGGAGCAGTATGTGCACGCTCTGAGACCTATAGGATGGCTCTGTCTGCCTTTCCTCCCTCTGCCCCATCACTCTTTTCTGTGCATCCTAAGGCCATGATTTGCTGTCCCTATCAGCCCATCACCCTGTCCACCTCCCTGCTTTGGTCTGGCTGAAACCCCACCCTGCAGCACCCATGTTGGCAGGCCCTGCTTGACCAACCTGATCTCCT
>NW_010514610.1:0-6740 GCF_000687285.1 Phaethon lepturus
TGGCCCGACCCAGCGCCTCCTGTCACGCGTGGGGAGCCCCCGCGGCCCGTGACTACTGCGGAGCAGCTCAGCGCGGTACGCGCGTCCTGCCCTGGAGCTGCCGCCTCACGAGGAGGGGAAACAAGATGGAAACGTGGCGAATTGCCGCAGACGTTGCCCAGAAACGGCCAAGGCTTCGCTCAGTTCCCGTCTCTTCGGAGGGTCGCACGCGCTCGGCCGTCCTGGGTCTGGCGTAGCATTACCTCTTCTCTGGAGGTGCGGGCGCGGGAGTGGCATTAAATGCATCAGACAAAGACTTAAAACATTTTTTCCAAGTATTCCACCTGGAACCGAGGAGCTTTTTAGGAGTTAAACGCCATCTGTAATACTGTTAGCAAAGCGCTTAATCTCTGTGCGGCTCTGAGGTTTGCACCTTCTTCAAGGAAATGGGATAAGAGGGAGGTGAGTTTCCATGTGGTCTCTCCCCTTGTTTTTCCCCCAAAGACACATCGAGACCTGCTAAAGTCAGTTTAGTTTACATCAGTAGGTTTAGATCACACCCGGGGGCTTATTTGCTTCAATATAAAAACTATCCTGCCTGAATGGAGGACATCTCAAAAATAATTGCAGCTAAAATTATGGGGGGAGGGGTTGAATTTTTTTTTAAAGTTTTCTCAAAATGTTCTTCCAGTCCAAGATGAGCAGCACAACTCAGGTTGAAATTTAGGTCACTTATATGGCAAATAAAGATTAATCAAAAACATTACAGAATGTGGCAATGTACTTAGTCACCAGGTAATTCTGGAAGACAAAATATCTTTATTGGCGAATTTTGAGTCTTGCTCCACACTAACTTGAAGAAGAATTCTTTTCATGAAAAGGTCAAAAACTGATAAGGTCAGACTTTCAAAATACATATGTTTAAGACCTGGCCCTTCAACTAGTCATACCGGTAGTTGGTGCACCTTTACTAGTTTCCCGAAGGTTAAAAAAACCTCTACGTGAACCAGCTGTGTGAACCAAGGCCATGGGGTTTTGCCTTAACTCTGCTTCTTTACAGGTTTTCAGACGTTAGGTCTTGGTCCTCCCGCTTCTCCGCATGGTCCGAGAGTTTTGAATTGATACAGGAGGAAACTGGCGTAGGGCTTGTTGCACAATGAATAGTTTTGGTTGTTTTTTTAAGTGTGATTTTTTTTGCAGTACGATGTATCCCAAGCGAGGTGTTTATACACGCATGCAAAATATTCCACTGTATTGCAAGAGCTTCACATTTCTGTGTAACTTGCTACACACTAATTTGTACTATGTGACCAAACCTGATCCTACAAACACTCCCAAGTTTAAGCACAGGAGTAGACGGGTACCCTTCAGTGGGGCTTGCTACGTAAGTTTAAGTATCCATTACCTAAAAAATGGCAGCAGGGCAAGAAGAACAAAGTAGAATGCAAATGGGTGTGGGAGTTACGAGTTTTGGTACACCCAATGTCCTAAGTCACATGACTCTTAAAAATCATGACTATTAAAAAATTGGTCTTTTTATTGTCTTACCATTTTAGCATTTTGAAAGTCCTTATACTGAAAACTTACAAACAGCTTCAGGGCCCACAAACTTTTAAAAATATTGAACTTGTGCTTTTGCTTTTAACTCTGTCTGCTAAAAGACTCACGGAGTCAGGTTTTGCAATATTTCTTGTTCTCGTGACACACCAAAACCCATTACTTCTTCCCCCTCTTTCATTTTTTTACCCCTTTTTAAAGATTGGACTTTTTCAGGTGAAATATACTGACCTTCCTGATCACAAGGGGCGTTTCACTGGAGCCAGGACTCTGGATGACTGTAAACATGATTTAACAGAGAGCATAGAAGCCGTATGCTTTTTATCCACTGAGATATGGTACCTCTGTGGAAAACATAGTAAAAGGACTGTTTCAGGAAAAAGAGAGGCTCAGAATATCTTAAAACTTTTCTTCTTTTTTCCTTTTTTTCTCAAAATGCATCATATAATATATCACATTACATGACAGAAATGAAAACATCCAATTTCTTTTTACAGATTAGCCACGATGACCTCCATGAGTTACAGTCTTTACAGTCATGGCACTGGAAATGTTTGATATGAGGCAAGGGCCAACTTGTAAAAACAAATCTTGTATTTTCTTCTCCCTCTGTTTTGCTTCGTGTTGAGGACATTTGCTGCCTTTTTGGAGAAGCTTCAGCAAACCATGTATTATGTATGAAGTAAAAACTTCCACAACAAATGCACAGGAAAGACTGACAGACCCATGTTTACTGTTCTACAATATATGTTACTACACAGTCTTGCAATATTAAACCTAGCCCCAAACTAGACTTTGGAACCAGGCAGTATGCCCAAAATTGTGATTATCTCCTCCATAACAACAGAAAAAAAAAAAAAAATTAACATTGCCAACAGCTGAAAAGTTTCATTTCAGTCCCCAAACTCCTAACGTACTTAGATTTGTAAGTTCTTTTAAATTACATTATGAACATTTACATTACATAAAAATCCTAAAGACTAAAAGTCTTGCGAACTTGTTCAAGTCCTGCTCTTCTGCATAGTGTGCATGAGAAAATCCTCACTGTCAGAGGGAATGAGAACAGAGCTGATCAGGCAACAGGAAGCTTTTACCTAAATTTAAAGTCTTTCGAGGGTTAGCGTGGATGTTTGTCTCAAACAACTGACCTGAATAGCAAAATACCGAGTCTGTACCTGGCAGCAGGAGATCGGCCAAGTTTCATTCTTTTGCACAGGGACTCTCATTTTAGATTCATATTTAGGCAGCTATTAAATCTGGCCCGTTGTGTGGTTAAGGCACAAATGGGATTTAGGGGATCTGGGCTCAGTCCCAGCTCTGCCACAGACTTCCTGCGTGATCTTGGGCAAGTCTTCTCACAGGGCTCACAAAACGCAGCAGGGTTGTGTTTTTGCGTTGTTTTTTTTTTTAAAGCCCCTGATCTAGCAGTCAAGTCATTACATGAAATTATCCGTTCACTGGCATGACTAGATAAATAAAGTAAATACGCAGTGTTTTAGCTTTTAAGGAGATAAGCTTGAAACCACGATCAGAGCGTAACATAATGGCTCGAAGTTAAAGAACAAATTTGAGAAGTGCTTTTTAAATTATTTTGGGTGTCTGGGCCATGAGTTAGAATAGAAAATTCTACCGTCTCCGTTTCTGCACAAAAATTTCTATTTGTAACCTCAGGATCATTTTGCTTCCTTGCTCACCAAAATGTTCATGAATTGTTTGTGCGACATTCAGATGAGACCGAGACTAGAAAATAGACAGCATCTCTTATGAGAAGGCTTTATCAGTGTTTTGCGGCTTGTTTTTGAATTTCCCCTTTGCAGAAATTACTTATTTCAGCATTATTTCAGCAACAAGTAAAAGAAAATCCCATGGTGTCAGATGATTCTCCTGGTTTTGCCTCTGCAGAGGCGCGGGCAGTGGCGTGTTTACAGGAAACGCCTGCTGCAGAGGCACTCCGGTAGTTAGGCACGGTCTCAGATTTGACTAACATGCTCACATGATTCGATTTACTAAATGAAGAGACAGATGAGAGGGTGATGAGAAAGCTGCAAGCAATCAGGTTCTTGCAACATCAGATAATCCATGAAGCGACTGTGCAGTAACCATGCAGAAGGCTCCCCGCGCCCTCCCCCCCAAGAATGTGCCTGGCTGTTGCATTAGTAACTATCTCCTCAGCCCATATTCAGTTACCAGGCTCCCGCTCATCAACAGCAGCTCTTTTTTTCTTTTTTTTTCTTTCCCCTCTTTGCATTCTAGACCAAAGTGCTGCATTCTTTAAAAATGCACTCGTAGGTATTTTTATGCTCAGCTAAAATTTGAAGGTGTAGTTACTTTCTGAGCAGCACATTTAACATGGAAGTTTATTTTTATAATGAGAAAGAAATGGCAGGGTTTTTCTTTCACTGTTTTATACATCCTGTCTGTATAAACTCATAGATTTCAAATCCTGCGAGGCACGTTGACAATACAGCTATTAAAGATTTTCTATTTGACCTTGATTTTGTTTTGTTTTCGCTGCATATGAACTTTAACATGAAGCATGGCATGACTTTTCTTTTTATTTATCATAGTACACATAGCATAGGAAACGACATGTAAAGAGAAGCTTGTTCAATAGCGCCTAGATTTCTAAAATATATCCCCTTCACGAGCTCATTTTGCTCAACCTGCAGTTTTGTTCCTGTACTTTGTTCTGCAAATGGATCCTTTTCGAAATGACGGCACACCGTGATGTGTATGTTCTCTTTTCTTGTAACTCGTAGGGTGAAAGATCTGTGGGATCTTACTGTTATTTATTCAAGCACACGTTAGTTGTTTGCTAGGGTCTATCACAATGGCAATAACAGCAGCATTGCTGCTACTGTGGTGAGAGAATAGAGATTTGCATGGAGAAGTAATATCTTTCATTAGCTGTAGTTGGAAGGGAGAGAAGGGCTTTCAGGCACACAAGCCCTTCCTCAGGACTGAAAACAGAAACAAACTTGAAGCATGCATACGTTTGTGCTGGGCAGCGACTGAAGACAAATACATCCGTGAAATATAAATGATGTAAAAAAGGCTGCTTGAGAAGATAAACAAACTGAAGATAACGAAGTCGTACCCTCTGCCCAGAACGGCTCAGTTATCAGCACCAGAGGCCCAAAACTTTTGTTGTAACTTTCCAAATTGTCCTTCCCGGTATCCCATGGCCTTTACTCTGAATATCAAGAGTCGGATCTAGAGACTGGCTGTTAATCCTCTCCCTTCCTTGATTAGTTTCAGCTTCCAGTCTTCTCACTCTCAGTTTATAAACTACTTCTTTCCACTGCTTGGATATGGCAAAATAAGAGCATATTCACCCGTGCTAATTAGCACCTGACACTGTTCTTCAATTAAAAAAAAATAAATCTAATACTAAAAGCCCAACGCTGAGCTGACAACTCACATATACAGAGGTAGGTGTACACTGAACTGGTTCTAAAATCGAAGCCTAAATGTATTGTTTTGATATGATGACATGCTTAAATCCTGAATTTGTTAATGCAACTTTCCTCACACCGTTGGTGAGCTCTGTTCACGCTTCTTACAAAATAAGTTGATCTACACCAAGGATAGAAGATCCTGCAGAGCTCACATGCCTCCAAAACAAGAGTTTTACAACCACATTTCAGTTCTGACACTTGTGCTGTAGGTGTAATTCAAATGTCACTTTTCTCCTCACTTCTCCTGTTGGGGGGTCATTTTCCATTTTGTCTTCCATTAAAGAAGTTTGCCTCCTCTTTGTTTTGATCTTAAACAAACCGAATCAAAATTGCAGGTACACCAATAATATTTACAACAGGGTATATCATCAAAATAATGGAAATAGTTTCACAAGATGTTCCCAAACTGAAGAAGGCGTCTCTAGATTTATTCCTTTACTTTCTATGGCATATTCAAAGTACATTCACAGACCAAAAGGGTGGCAGTTACTGCTGCTTATAATTGTGATGTGGAGGCAGACCCCTAAGAACTGACCCATGGGCGAGGAAACAAAATATCTGCCTTAAGGATAGCAGAGAGACTGAAGACATCTATGCGTATTAATTCAGAATTAAGGGAGTATTAATTTTTAAAGGTTTTTATGTAAGATTACCCCAGACTCTGCCAGGTGTAATCCCTAGGACCAACATGGTGAGTTCAGTTAATTTTTTGAGACATACTTTTGCAAGAGTATTTACCTTAGGGTATGTCCTCACACTCAGCTATAGTGCTGCTGCAGCACTTAAATGCCGGAGTTGTAGGGCAGAGAGAATGGGATACAAAAGGTATTTTTGTGATTCTTTCCAAAACTTTCACGGTGTTAAAAATAATAATTGTCTCTCATAAACTGAAAGTGCTGATACATTAATAATGGATGATGGGATTCGTGCACATGTGTTTATTAATTTATAAACGCTGCACAGGCTCAGAATAAAAGGTGCTCTATAAATAGAAAGCTAATATTGATCAGTCCTGAAGCGGTATTACCGTTCTTGGAGGGTTGCAATGTTTCTTCTTCTTCCTAACCTGATAACAGAAAGAATTCCCCGAGCTTGGCTCTTTGTTATCATTATTTGTTTCTTCCTATTGTACCTTCATCAACACTTCCTCCTTGTAGCAGAAATGCAGGAAGAAAAATCTGAGGCTTCTTAAGGTTGTGAATGCCATAGAGCTGGTATGACAAAAATGTGCATTTGAAAGGTTATAAAAAAAAGACAAGCAATTGTTTAAAATGAGGTATTAGCATGACAGTTGACAAAGGCATGGTGTGTTGCCAGCTCTCGCTGCCTTCTAATGCCGGTTAATGAGAACAAGTATTCCTTGATCTGCGCGGGAGAGTTGCCTCACGTGTGCTTACACACACAGCGAATGTGCTTCCCCGTTTTGAGAGTCGCTGTTCTGGCACCCTAAGAAGATACCGTTTTCCTTCTAGACACGTTAGCTTCCCCCCACCCCTTCACGGCTGACTGGTAACCTGATCCCCGGCCTTGCATTTGTTATGTTTATTTGATTTACATTTTTCTGCTTCCCTCTTCTTGCGAAAATAACGTTCTTGCAACTGCGCGAGACGACGCAGTCGGTGCGCCGGTAAACAGGTGATGAACATTTGCCATGTATGCTCTGGGTTAAAGGGGGAGGGGGAGCAGAAAAACCCACACTTGCCAGATCTGAGAAGCTTTCAAGTAACTTTCGAGACCAAGCCCAAA
>NW_010514611.1:0-1493 GCF_000687285.1 Phaethon lepturus
GTTTGGGGCCAGGCACGCCCCGGTCTCCCAAAACCCAGCCCCAGCCACGGGATAACCTTCCTCTCTTCTCCCTGGCGCCCGTCTCTGCGCCAGAGCCGGCTCCTCCCGGCCGGCGAGCAGAGCCCGTCTCCATTTTGCAGGGCTTGGCCGTGTGTTTGTATTGCCTTTGCTCCGAACTCCACCTTTTCATTGACAGCTATTGTTTCCACGGGCAATTTCAGGCTTTGAAAAACAGCTTTTCAATCACACCAAGGAACAGATATAGAATTTCATTCACCTCCAGGGTACAAACAGAAAAGAAGGATTTTCATACGTGCTTTCTGCATCGCCCTCCCCACTCGCTTCCTACGGGTCCAATGTACGTAATTATCTCGGCTGGCTACATCTAAGCGGGATTAAATGGTTTGCGTGATATTATCTCGCAGCAATCTGATTACAAGGATGCCTTTAAATGTATAATCTGTTTTTTTGTACCAACTCACACCACACGCCAGAAATCACACAAAAAATATCACCAACAGTCTGCGAGAAATCCCGACCCGTGGACACCCCGGAGGTTTTTAATTCTCACACGAAGGCCTTCGGCTGAAAACAGAGGGCAAAAAGCTTTACGAACACTTCTAGCGTGTCTAGAAAGGAGGTGAAGACCAGTGGGAGACACCGGCCGCAGGGGCAAAGGGCTCTTGCTGCTGACCGCGGGCAGGTCCCTTCCCTCTCCCTGCCCGGTCCTGCCCCCAGCTCCCACCTGCTGGTTTGAAAGAGGGTCCCGACACCCTTCGCTTGTCCCGCTGAGGACCGTAACCCCGAATTTCCTCTGTGCCCGGAGAGTCCCAGGTCATCTCCACAGCCCCGTGGACCCCGGGGAAGGTCGGGCCCCCCTTCCCGTCCCAGGGACGGCAGAGCTGCGGGCTGCCCCAAAGGAGCGTCACCGCTGCGGCTGGCCCGGGGCTGCGGGATGTGGTCCCAGGGGAGTTCCCCAGGGAAGTTCCCCAGGGATTTCTTGCAGTTGCTTGTTTCTGAGCCATAAGGCATGAACCAGTGTCAGGCGCAGGACCTGCGGGTGAGCTGGTCGGCTGCAGCAAACCCAGTGAACACTAAAGCACTCACGGGGTGCCTGGATGAGGCACTGCAAAGCTTTTGGCTTTTCTTTGGCTTTTTCTTCCTTTTTTTCTTCCCCAAAGAGGCTGCCTTCCTGGTTGAGAGGCAGACATTTAAAAAGCCAGGAACAACCAACCTGGAGAAAATAAACATAGCAGAACGGAGGGAGGAGAAGCAAAGGTATGGCTTTACGGCATTAAATCAGTGCAAACTCTGAATTTCCCATTTATTGAAACCAATCACAGTTAAAAGGTCAAATCCATTGGCAAACAGTAGTTTTGTATCATCCAGAGTGACACACAAATGAAGTACGAATGAAATCCAACCCAAAGAAAAAAAACAACAAAAAAGAACCAAACAACAATGCACGGCTCTAGCTTAGTTTGTTCAAGCCC
>NW_010514612.1:0-210 GCF_000687285.1 Phaethon lepturus
TAATTTACCGTTTTCCCCGTTAAGAGCGCCGGGACGAGGCTTTCCGGCTTTCTAACGTGAAACGAAGCGAAATGACATCTCGGTTGGCCGCCCGGGGTGGTTCTGGAGCCGAGAGGAGCCCTCGGCCCGGCCGGAGGCACCCCACGGGGGTTGCCTCTCAAAACGCGGGTGTGCCCGTCTGCCGGCGGGGCGCCCCCGCCCCACCGGGCC
>NW_010514612.1:381-4907 GCF_000687285.1 Phaethon lepturus
TGAGCGAAGCGGGGAGCGTGCCTCCCCGCTGGAGAGACTTCGGGAAGTTTGAATGGATTCACGACATGCCAAGTGCGGCGCTGGGTGACGCGGCTGCAGGCAGTCTGCTCGGCAGGAGCACCCTGTTCTCGAGCATCAATGCAATTTGTGCCCACACATGAGCTGTTCAAACCCTTGGCGTTACGTGGAGAACTGTGAAGGATAAAAAACCCCACCTAAATCCATAACCCCTACCTCTTTTGTTTTTAGAGCTGCCTGTCTGTTGGTATCTGGGGTTCCTAACCTGAATGAATGAATGAATGAGGGGCTTTGGAGGCACAGGTCGTGCCACGGGAGCTGTGGGTTTGGCAAGGGATGACGCTGAACACCTGCGGTTAGGGAGGGTGGGGGTCAGTCAAACAATAAAAGTTTGACTTTTCCTTCAGGAACGCAGGCGTTTCTCACGAGCTGTACTGCGTTGTACTCCAGGATGACATGTGTTGTCATCTCGTTTGGTTGGAAGTTAGTGAAATCCTCTTTTGTTTTGACAGACGGGCTCCTCCTCGCTTCTGCAGTTGACTCGAGTATTTAAAGTGTAGATTCCGGCACTTCTCTTTTGCAGCCCTGAAAGGGGAAGGATGGCAGAGGAGACCAAACGCCGGCAGCTCCTCTCTGCCCCAGCCCGGGTAGGACGGTTGGGGCCTGGGGTTGGTGCCGTTACCCTGCCCGTGCCGGAGTGCGGTGCAGCAACTGGGGTCAGGATTTACTGCCACGAGTCGTCTTGGTTCCTTGGCCGTGTTGAAAAGCAACTTGGAGCACAGGACGTCGCGTGGGTCTTGGAGGGTGAGGTATATTCAACGCTGAATCTCTGTTTTGGAAAAGTGTTGGTTGTCTTCCCTGTCCCCTGCCCCGGCCTCTTCACACGTCCCTGCCGGGGAGAGAAGCGTTCAGCTGAGCGGTTGGACGCGTCTCTGGCTTTTCAAAGAGCGGCACAGCTGCTACTGTAAGTGATTCCTTCCAGCCCCTTAAAAACTGCTATGCTGTGAGTTTGGGCTCTTGGACGAGCCGGTGCGTACCCGGCTTGCCCTGGTGAGTGTGAGCTAGAGGCTTGGGTTGTATGGTTATTATATTTGGACTGAACTGCCGAGCCCAAACTCGGCAGGGGTGACCGCCCCAGATGCAATGCGTGCTGACTTCATCCCCTCCTCTGGTACGCAGCCGGGATAACGTCCCTGTTAGAGACCTGCGGAGAGGTATTTGGATCCGAATTACTCATGGGCTGCATCAGTGTGGAAAGATGAGCTAAAGCAGGATCCACAGAAGTGATTGCATCAAGTTGTCATGTTTCAGATGATGCTTAAAAGAATCCTGATGGCTCACGGCCAGAAGCCACAGCTGAACTCTCTCTAGGCTGCTTGCTTTGGTTGTGCAGCAAACCTTTCCATTTGAAACATTGCTCTTTACATTTACTCTTCCAAAATCTTGTATAATAGTCCTCTGCTGGAGGGAAACAACTGTGTCTCTCCATATTAACGGTGTCTTCTGGTGATGCTGTGCCTCCTCTTGGATCGTGAGCATCTATTACATTGTTAAATGCGTTTCTCCCCAACCGAGAGATGCATTTAGGTTAGGGTTTTGCCGAGAGTCACTTTGCTTAAGAGAACTTTTCAGTGCTCCAGGAGAGTGTGAGCTTGGAGACACTGTTCCAGCATCAGGGAAAATCTTACAGCCAATTTTCTCCTCCTTCCAATGCAATAGTCCATGGCAGAGACACCTCATTAAATAAAGTGTGTGCGAGTTGATGGATGGTAGTTTTATTTGTGGTGTAGTACCTAGGTGAAAACAGGAGAGATTCCTTTACTTTTCTTATAGATCATTACTATTTGTTTTGCTAGTTTCCCACCCCCGATTTTACTTTGTTTTTTTGGTATCGAGCAATACCTGAAGTGTCGCATCCCTGAATTATCTGGTGGGAAGCAGACCACTGATGGTCCCAGTCAGCCGTGACTTGACCCTGTTTGATGTGCGGTGATTTACTGCAGGGTGGGAACAGAAAGTCTGTGGAGAGGTGATGAATGGAACTGAAATGCGAGGTCTAGGTTGTTTCTTACCCCTTTCTTCCCTGTACCTTGGTGTGATTTATTATTAGGCAAAATTAGGCTTGTAATTTCTGTAAAGCCTGCTGTATGTAGGTCACTGCTGACCTGACTTGGCGTTGTTCGTTGTGGTCAGGCTGTTGGCATTAGTGACGCAGGCTGAGACAGTGGGGCTGGGAGCGAGGTCTGTCTCGCCTGCTGCAAATTCCACTTTTAAGACTAATCTTTAGGTAAGATGCTGGGTTGATGGCTGTCTCTCTTAATTCGCCAAGGAAATCACCTGTAAACCAGACGGGAGAGCGGGGGCCAGTCATGGTGGGTGGCGAGTTTCTTTCTCTGTCGTGCGTGTCGCTCGATGGAGCTCTTCACAGAGCAGGTTTCCTTTAAAACAAATTACAAACCTCACTCCTAACCCCAGCTTCAAAGCAGGAAATCCTCCCCTCTCCCTTTGGGTGGAAGAGCTCCGTGGGGCCGTGGAGGCTCCTTGCAAACTTGCCCCCTCTCTGGCAGCCCTGTGCCTGGAGCATCCTTGGTGCTTCGGGGCGTTTGCGAAACGCTCTGTCTCGCTCTCAGCCTCATCAGATAATCTGTGAGCGATGGCTCCTCTGATGGAGGAGGAGGAAGGAGCCCAGTACTTTTGCGGTTTATTAGTCTTGTAAGATGCCTGTCGTGGAAATAGGGCAGGCGTCTCGTAGCTGATAACTGAGCGGCTCTGTGGATGAGCATGTTCGTGTAGCTGGTGGCCTCGTGCTCTCTCTGCTATCGTGGTGAGGGTTTTGGTTTTTTTTTTACAGAGGTGTTTAGAGGAGCGAAGCACCCTTCCTGCCCTTCATTTGAGATCAAACACTTTGTCTCCCAGAAAATCCAGCTGGAAAAATAACTCCTAAGTGGTGGAGTAGATGAAGACCCTGGGCTCATGGGAAACAACTCTCTGTGTGTCTGCTGTGCTTCTGCTCCTCTCTCAATGGGGGCATTCTGTTTTTTAACTCTACCATGTATTTTATATAACCAGAAACGTCTTCGCTGTGGCCTTCTATGCAAGCCATGGTTGAAAAGCTGTGGAAAGTAGTATGTAGTAGATGGAAAGTAGATGTAGTGACATCACTGGGACTTTTCCGAGGCAGTGGTTTATTATCTCATTGACCAAAGGAGTCTACCGACTTGTTTGTTTAAACAATTTAGGATTTGCCATAATCTCTTCTAAATACATTGCATGTTCTGAGCAGTCAAACCCACGACTGAGATGGGCTGATAATGGCCTGGGAACAGGGGCTTGGTTTTTGCTTTGGCACACGCTCAGGAAGCGGCGGGCTTCTTCCTCTTAATAATAATCTAATGCCATCAGCCATAGGTCTTGCAAAAGAAGATCAGTGTTTCCCATGTTTTCAGGGGTGGGGAACTGAGATGCAGTGATTTACTGAAGGTCTTGCAACCCGTCAGAAGCAGTACCGGGCTTAGGGGCTGAGCTGCTTGCTCCGGGACGAATCCTTCATGGGCAGCCGTCCCGCAGGATGAAACTACAGCCCCTGTGCGTGTGATGTAACAGTCAAACACAGCCAGGTAAAACGATTAATTTATCATTCACGCTGAGCTCCCGCTGGCCTTCGGCGAGGTTTCTGCCATCTGCCAGTGCAGGTGTCGGGGAAGCCCGATGCATAGGACAGCGCTCGTCTGCAGCGCGAGCGGTGCAGAGCAGGCGCTGAGCGTTCTCTTGCGCGTTGCCTGTTCCAAAGCGTTTGAAGCAGTGTCTAAATCGTAGTTCGAAGCTGTGTAGACTGAGAGCCAGGTCTCCTAGCACGTTTGCTGGACAGTGGGTAGGCGCAGGTGATGAAAACTCCCAGAAAGTTCCTGCCTAGGAAGCCTGAAAGAGCGAGTTGGTGGCTTCTCTCTTCCCAGAAACCTCCAGGATGTGCTCTGGGATCTGACGGGATCAACTCCTGGTGGGCCGTGCAGGGCGGCATGGGTACGTGGGAGGCATCCGGAGGAGCGTCCGGGTCGGAAGCGGCCGTTTGGCCATCTCTGAGGCACGGGGAGCAGCGTGGCTCCGGGTTTGGTGTCTGGCATCTCCTGAGCCTTCGTGGTGGGCTCCCGAGCCCCACGCCGCGGTGGTCCGAGGGCTTGGCCGCAGAGGAAGTAGCTGATGCTATTTTAAAACGCATTCCTTTCCTGGGGTTCACGCTCTCTGCTGAGAGTGCGTGAGGAAAGAGCCCTCCTTCATGAGGAAACCCTTTCCCCCTGCTAGCTCCGAACGTAACCAGCTTCCCGACCTGCAGTCGGCCCTCGCTTGGCCGCCCGCTGCAGAAGTCAGGCTCCTCTCCAAGCACAACTGGCCCCGCGCGTCTGGCCTCAAGTTGCAGCATTCAGGCAGCATGACCTCACCTCCTGGTTTCCAAGAATAACGCGCTGCCTCCCCTCCGCCGTGCCGGCGCTGTATGACAGGGGCGAAGGGCG
>NW_010514612.1:5107-8911 GCF_000687285.1 Phaethon lepturus
GTGAGGACCAGGGTGATCCCTCCAGCAGCTCCAGAGGCTGTCACGGGAACACAACTTTACCTGGTTGCCCCCCAAGGAATCTGTTTTGAGCCCGGATCGTCGCGTTGGGTCAGCATTTCAGCATGGCCCAGAGCTGTTGAGCACCGTGGTCTTCTCTGGTGGTGATGTTGGCGTTGGATTTTAAAAGCCCCCGAGACCTGTATCCCACTGAAAGTGGTCCCCATCCCCTCCCTGGATGCCCCTCGTCTTTCATGGCTGCAGGATGCTGAAAGATATTCCTTTCGGCTCTGGCCAGCACGAGGACTGTGTGCGTGACCGGCACCTGGAGGCTTGTTTTGGAGAGGGCTCCTGTCTCTGCGGCCGGTTCCTTATTCCTTGTGGAGGAGAACAGGGAGCAGCGCATGGGGGCTAGAGCAGGGCACGCAAGAGCGAGTCTGAATGCAGAGAGCTTTAGCAGCCTTTTAAGCTGTTGTTTCTTTATACCTCGTGGCTGAGTCATTTCAAAGATTTCAGGCTTTTAAGATCTTACCAATTTGAGGTAGGGATTATAGCAACCGGCAGGTTTAATGGTTGCATTAACTCCCTGTTTCCTTCATGGCCTCAGGAAGGGACTAACGGCTGTGAGTCGGTGAGGGCTGGTAGATCCCCCTGACCTGAGAGGACCTGAAACACGAGCTTTGCCGGGGATGCTGTGAGCCACAAAAAATGTCATTTGGAGGGTGGTGGGATGGTACCTGCTGTCAGGAGGGGGATGCAGGATGGGGTACCAGTGTGGCTTCTCCCTGAGCGCCGCTGGGAGCGCGTGGAGCTTCACTGCGACTCTGTCTTCAGGCTGACGCTGCCAGGGAGGACGACAGCATCTTCCCGTGAATGAGGGCGTTACGTCGGAACGCTGCTGTGCTGTGACAAAGTACGCTCTCCCGGCGGAGAGGGCAGGTGAGCATGTTGGCTCAAGCAGTCTGCGGCTGGCATGGCGTTTGCCATCATATGTAATGAGATTATTTAAGCTGTTGGCATCAGGGCGGTGTGTGATTATGTGCCTGGCTGTCCAGCGAGCTGTAGCCTAAACTAGAGATAAAGTTCAAAACACAAGCTCAGATCTGAATGTTCCTGTAGATTGGGCTCGGGGTCATCGCTGCCATACGCCTGTCGCGCCGGCACGGGCTGAACCTGTGTAACGGCAGGCTGGGGCTCTGCTCAGTCCCTGTCCCAAGGGTTTTGGCACTTTCTGCGTTTCCATGAGGCAGACGTGGGTTGGAGCATCTTCTGTTGAGCCTTCAGAAACGGAGCAGCCCCCAGCCGCGCTCCCGTTCTGCTGTCCTCCCGGCGTCCTCTGACCCTGGTACACGGCACCGAGCTGGGGCAGCCTCTTGAAAGGCTCCTTGGACCTCCTGCCAAATCCGTGTTTTCAGGGAATGCAGCTGGAACACAAGCTGGGGCTGCTGTGGAAATTTGGCAGCGTGTCCTCTCAGCCTGCAATTCCAGTAGCTGCAGCTTGTCACTTCTTGCGCCCATAGGTGCAGGTGGGAGCCAGCTCCAAGTGGCACTGCTGGGAAATGGGGATGGCATCCTGGGCATCTCGGCTGGGCTGGGGCGGAAAGCAGATGCAATCAGATCCAAACAAACCAGAAAGTATGCATGTTATCCTCAGCCTACTTTAAATTAAAAAAAAAAAAAAAGTAGCAGGGGAGCTGGTCTGGTAGCAGGCATGTGTTTTTATTTTTGGTAGTAACGACAGCCTTATTGCATCTACCAGCTAAGTGTTTAACACTGCTTCAAAACAGTTTAACGTATTATTTATCCACTTTTTGTAGCAAAAAGGCAGGGGCTGTGCTTGATCGCAGGCGGTGCTGCTGCGGGTGTCAGCGACCCATCACCAGGAGCGCTGGCTCCCATGGCCCCCTGTGGCACTGTAGCCGCTGCTTTCGGATACGGCCGGGCTGCGGGAGCCATCGTCACCTCTAACAGCCTCCTCCTGCCGGCCCAGTCCCCTCCAGGCTCTGGTGTGACTCTTGCTTCCTCTTCAGCCATTTCGCAACCCCCGTTGCCCATTGCGCTGGGCAGATTGCTAAGAAAACCCGGGCGGCTCTTGCATAAGTGGCTCAGCTGTGGTGCTGGGAAGGGCGGTCTTGCCAGGAAGTTTCAACCCGAGTTACCTGCTGGAAGCCAGCGGAGCTGCGAATCCAGCTCTGGCATTTTCGGGTGGGTACCTCCTGTGCCGCAGCGCAGGGCCAGCACAGGGGGATGGCTGTTCTGGCGGTGGCTTCTGGTGGTTTCTGCGGGTGTTGCAGCCCTCAGCCGAGCACCCTGCCGGGCTCCTGGCGGGGACAGCGTCCCCCTTGCTGGCCCAGGAGCTCGGCAGAGGCTTGCCAAGGCCTTTGCCTTTGTCCTCAGTGCTTTTTCCTGCAAGGAACTGACCCCGTTCCTGGCGTGAGGGTGCACGCGTTTATGTCGGAGCAGGATTGCTGTCATCTCCCTCCCTGTCTCCCCTCCCGCTCTGCTTATTCTACTTTGGGGAAGAATCTCCCAGTTTCTTTTGTTGTGAGGAAGAGCTGCTGATAAAGCTCAGTCCCTGCCAGGATGGGAGATGCTCCGTGGGTGGTGGGAGCCAGCAGGGAAGCTCTCCAGGTCCTGGGTGGGTTGGAAGTGTCCTGGTACTCCTGTTCCCCAGCTCCTCACTGCTGGAGGAGATGGCCAGCCCAGCCTCGGGTGCATGTCGTTAGAGATGCAAATACTGGGCTGATGAAGCCTGGGTGAGTAAGATGCTGAGGAGTTTATGAATGGATTAAAATGTGGTCTTTGCTTGCTGCTGAGCAGCAGCTCCGGCGCCTCCCGCGTGGCTGTGGGGCGGGAGGGCTGGGAGCTGGATCTGCTCCCTGGGAGCTTCGGAGCAGGTCTGTGGCTCGTGCCCTCCGCAGCAGTCCGGAGGAGCTCGTGGGAGATGATGTTCTCCGTATGCCTCGGCATGCAGTGCTTTTGGCTGATGTTCCTATTTCTGGGCTTCACCTCGAGGACCTGCAGGGCAGGGAGGGCTCTAGCCTGGTGGGATCCAGCTCAGGAGAACAAGGAGAGTTTCTGGCTGCTCTCAGTGTAGCCGGTTGACTCAGTTTTGCTGGGCTCTGGCGGTAAGGACAACCTTTTCTTGGCAGGTCAGGCACCTCTGGCTTTTACCAAAACATCCCTTTCACGTTTCTTTCTCCCCAAAGACTGCAGTGAAACAACCAGGCGAATGTCGCTGGAAGAAGGGTTCAGCTGGGATGTGGTGCCGCTGCCTCGAGCGTCTCAGTGACTTAACTCCTAACCAGCAGTGAACATCTGGAGCTTGTACCCACCTCAAATCCAAACCCTCCCAGCAGCCTTGGAAAGAGCCTGAAACGTCACAGCGGGAGAGATGGGGGTGATGTTCATACGAGCCGTTGAAGACGATTTCTCTCTCACTTAGGAAACGGAGGCTGTGCTGGCTTGAGGCATTGCTCCAGGCATTGCGGGGCCACGGGGTTGGGGGCAATGCCAGTGCTGCTGCTTACCAGTGTGCTCCAGTCTGCTGCAGGGGCTGAAGCGTGGGGGCTGCTGGAGCCCTCGGTGGGTGGGTGGCCGAGCCGCACAAAGGCTGGCCTGTCTGCTCTTTGGCTTCCCGTGGCCCTAACCCCTTTTTTGTGAATAAGTGGGATTGAAAAAGCTTAAATTCATACAAAGCACGATCCGGGAGCCCCTGGCCAGCCTGAGAGAGCAGCTTGCCCCTGCCCACCCCATACCCCGGGGCTGCCTGCACTCTCGGGGGGGGGCCGGTTAAACCTGCCCAGG
>NW_010514612.1:8953-9616 GCF_000687285.1 Phaethon lepturus
GGGTCTGGCAGTGTAGGGTTTGTTTAAAAGGCGGTGCAGGGGATGGCCCAGGATGAACACCCGGGCCTGCCGGCGAGCAGCAGCAGCTGCAGGAGCAGGGTTTTTTTGTTAGTTTGTTTAAATATCCCTGCTTTTATCCTTTTATCCCTTCTCTGTTCTAGTCTAGCAGGCAAAACGTGTCCAAAGCGCTGTCTGTCTGTTCTATTTGGTAAGAAAGCAAGGAGCCCGCTGGTAAACGCGGTCCAGCAGTGGGGTACCGGGCATCCACGGGAGGATCAGTTAGTCTTTGCCAGAGCACCTGTGTTTTTGCTCTATCTTGAAAAGATGCAAGCGCATAAAACCTCTGCGATCGAGCCCTCGCTCTGTGCTCTTGTCTGTTGGGCAGGACCTCTTTGTGGGAGCAGCCTTCAGAGACGGCGTTTCCCTCGCGGTGATGCGCAGCGGGAGAAGGTTTCTCCTCTGACGGTGTTTTCAGAGGCGCGTGCGCCCAGGCGCTTCGTGATGAGTTTTGCACGCTTGTTGGCTGAGGTGTTTTGAGGTTACGGTGCTGGCGGGATGCTGGTGGTCTGTGCTCCGTCCGGGCTTCGCCAAAGCTCCCGGGCTCTGCGGCTGCCGCCAACAGGGGCCGCGGAGGGTCCCCGGGGTGCCGGAAGGCCGGGAGGG
>NW_010514612.1:9743-9999 GCF_000687285.1 Phaethon lepturus
GATGGCTGGTGCCGAGGGAAGAGGGGCCAGCGGAGAAGAGAGGCTGAGGGGCTGAGCTCCCCGGGCTTGTGGGGCAGCAGGAGGCTCTTGGTTTTCATTGCATTGCCTGAAGGTCCAGGATTTCCCCTAAAAATACTTCCTGCCGTGGTAGGAAAGCGAGAGTGCGTGACCATAGGTAGTGTTGGGTCTCGAGCCCGGCGTGCTGCTCGGCTCTTAACCCAGGTGTGGGTTTATTGAACCGCGTGGTGCCACCAGC
>NW_010514613.1:0-13910 GCF_000687285.1 Phaethon lepturus
CCCAACCCCCTAGCGCTTGCACTTATTTACTGTGTTTTTTATTTTACTTTCCCCCCTTAGGGGGCAGCGCTGGAGGAAGTGAAGTTCAAAGCGAAGCGCTGCTGCGAAGGCCTCCCGAGGTGCTCCTCAGCTCCGCTCTCGGGGCGGCAGTCGGGGGGCTGCTCCCGGGGGGAGGGCATGTAGCGCCGGCTTACTGGCTCTTTGCACCTCCTTCCGAGGGGTGGCGGGAAGGAAGGGACCAGAAATAGACTGCCGACAGCCTCTTCTGCTTGCTTTTCTTTCCCGCTGCTACTTAAATCTTGCTCTGCCCTTCTGGAGCCCCCTCGGGTGATTTGAATGCTGTCTTTTGTTTCTAGCCCTGATTATCTGAGAGCAGCTGACATGACTGAAGTGATGATGAACACCCCAGCTATGGATGAGATTGGGCTAAGCCCCCGCAAGGATGGCCTGTCGTATCAGGTAAGCGCTTTGCTGGCTGCTTAGGCAGTAATCCCCTGTGGAATTGCTGGGGCTGGACTGCAGACTCGGTCTAGTGTACCTTTCTGTAGCCTGACCTAATAGCAGGTCTTGCTATAGTGAGATCTAGTCAACAGACTGGAATGTTTGCTTGGCAGGAGCCGGTTGTCTAAAATATCACTCGGTATCAGACAGGATTGGCAAAGGACTTCATTGTTTCCGAAGCAATCGAGCCCCCACTCAGTCAGTGTTCATGGGGGCTTGGTGAAAGGCGGGGAGGTTGGTTAGAGAAGGATTCTCCTCACTCACCAGACTGAGAGGACTCTGGAGTCTCTTCAACGCGGCACACAAATGATCTGCCTAGAGCAAGAGGGAGGTGTTTATATGGCACTTAAAGTTTTTGATCTATTTCTTGGTTTTCTTGACTGATGGGCCTGTTTGGGAGGGTTAACCCTCAGATCCAGTGAGGCCAGGGACAACCTAAACAAGCCTTGCAATGTCGCTGGAGATACCAGTACCTGCAAGCATGAGCTGCATTCATTCTGAAAGTTGTGAACAATGTAATTAGCTACTAACCTCTAGATCAATGGCTGGGGTGAAGGTGGGGTCTTAAACTAGGTTGAGCCGCAATCATTTGGTCTCAATATCCCTTTCATTTCCTAGCTTGTAGTTAATAAGTTGTGCATCTTAGCCTCCTAGATCGGTGTTTTCCTACCCTTCCAAGAGACTTATTGATGAGATTTAACATGGGTGCTGAGTGCATGCAGATGACTTGCATCTGGTCTGTGCATCGGGTGACTCTTAATGGAAGATCCTGATGCAGGGCTCTTTGCAGATGTTACACAACCTGCACAGAGGCAGTTGCTCTAAGTGTGCATTCAAATGAGGTGTGCTATTGTATGCTTGCATATTTATGTCTTAAATGAGCTACAAGGCAGTAACAGTGCATTGGAGCATGAGATCAACTGAACTTTGGGCTGTGGCTGAGGCCTTCAGCAGAAGCCAAAGCTGTGGGAGGAAAAGGGGTGCATGGCTTTTTGGTCAGAATTCTGGATCTGGATAGTGCAAGTTGTTTGGTTTATTGCCTGTGTATGGAAACAGCTGTGCTTCAGTGCTTGAGTTAGTGGAAAGCATATGGCCTTTCTTTCCTATAGAGGGAGCGTACAGCAGTGAGAACGGTTATAAACCTGAAGCAATCAAACTAGCCTGCATGGGGTGTTCGGTTGTCTTTATGGGTCACCATATGAAGAGGTTTAACCCAATCAGGTCAAATGCCTCTACTTAACTACCCAAATTTTCCAGTGAGAGGCAGAATCTAGGTGCCCTGCTTGTTCTAATGATTGCTTCAGTGATGTTTTTTCCCCCCTCAAGTGGTAATGACCTTGATAAGTCTGCTTGGGCCAACTGGGGAACAGGCCTGTTCAGTTTTGAGTGGATCATCTGAACCTGAAGGTGTGTGAGTCATAAATGCTGACGACTCATATCTATGCAGGGCTTCTGCATCCTGGATCTCTCATCTGTAGTGGTCTAGTCATAGATGACTTTTTTCAGATGCCTGCAAGAGCTGGGAACTGCCTGCTGGTACTTCACTTTGTTGTAAGCCAAACTGATGGCAGAAAGGATTGAGATGTTGAAATGGAAGATCCTGATGGGGCACTAGTGGTGTGTGGGCTGTGTAGCAGGTCTACCTCTAAATCAGGTTAGTGTAAAGAGGTTTGGGCAGCAGGCTTCAGCCTTCTTCTGCCTGCTAGACTGAGAATGTTGCATCAAGGTAAGTTGAAAGCATCCTTAAAGGGCTTAAAATTCAAGTGAGAACAGCAAGGACAAATCTGATGCAAATTGCACCATGAACTTCTTGTTCTACCTCAGACTTCAGTACTTTGCGCTTCATCTTGCTGATGGAGAGAGTTTGGTACATGGAAAATTGTATGCTAGACTGAGGGCTGTAGTGGCATAACTTAAAACCAGACAGGGCTAATGGAGCATGACTGCTCCTGCACTGAGGTTTGTTGTTCTAAGCCGCAACATCTTTCTCCACTCATCTGCAGAGTTGGGCACTTGTCATGTGAGTGTAACAGCCCTTGGCTGGCTATGAGAGGCAAAAAAAAAAGTGGAGCCAGAAGTGGGAGAGGCAAGCTTTTAGTTTCAAAAGTTGCTCTCGTTCTAGCAGTAGAACTTGTATTTATTTTACTGCAGAGTTGACCTCAAAATTAGGTTAAAAATGTCTCCCTTTGAGCTGTGCAGAGCAGGGACTGCCTGAGAGTTGGTCCACAGGATCCTAGCTGTGAGCCTGGGGGCTGCTTCTACCACCATATGCAGACATGAAACTGTCTGGACCAGAGGAGATGGTATAGCAGCTTTGCTGGAACCGTAAAGCACATCACTATCTGCTGCAGACAGACTTGTCCAACCAACAGTACTGTTTCGAAGTTATTTTTGCCTTTGCTTGGAAGTAAACTGAGGAAACATACTCAGTATGAGTTTAAACTTCAGCAGTCTGATTCCTCTGTCCCATGTCCCATAACCTTGCAGATTACGGAGGCAGCTTGGCTTGTTGACTTTTTCCTTCTGCCTCTTTCACCTCCTTGCCTCTGCTTGTGCTCTGGAGTGTCTGTCTAGACATCAGCTGGAGGTGTGCACCCCGCTAGTGAAGCTCCCTGGCCTTTGGTGGCCTGGCCATCACTGCTCTTTGAGCAATGATGTGAAAACTCAGACTGCAGAAGTCGTATCAGTGATAATTGACTTGCTGGTCTAGGCTTAGTAATTTGTACCGTTTCACTTGCAAAATGTGCTTTCTCAGCATAGAAATGCCTTTTTCCAGTTAATAAGCAAAATGCTTGTAAGCGAATGTGCTAATTTTGGAACCTTTCTATGTGGAACCTTTTTGTGCTTATTGCATAGATGCAATATTATGCAGTTATTACTGTATTTGCGATGTAAAGCAGCTCTGAGCCCCCTGAAGGTGGTTCAGCCAACAGATTTAAAGGGGCTGAGTGAAAGCGAATGGTGAAATCAGGGCACAAGTCTCAGAGCAGGGTGGCACAGACAAAACAGAAGATGCAGCTGAAGAGATGATGTCATGCTGGGTCTTGTGCCCGCAGTGAAGAGCTATTTCTGGATCTTTAATAGATGTCCCATAATTCCCATGGGACTTACTAAACAAAAAACTCGTTGACATGCAGCTGATGGCACAAGATGCCCCTGCGACCAACAGATGTGCCTATGGAGGGCTCCGTGTGCTTCCTGCCTGGCAGCCTCGGCGAGCCGGGCCTTTTTTGCTGCCAGTCAGAGCTAATGCACCGTTTGCTATTTTCCAGCCCCTAGATATACCTGTCCTCCGAAAAGCCTCATCAGCACTCTGCCAGCTTGTCCTCTGATGCCGTCTCACAGCGGCACGGACGGTGCTACTGAAACAAGAGGCTGAATTAATCATTTCATGGAGCTGTTGTCGAAACAGTACCTTGACCTGAATCCTGCCTTGCTTCTTGGAAGTGGAGCAGGGTCTAAGCACAACTGGGAACGCTTTGATACCCAAAGAGTTTATTTTGAGCAAATGCTGTGTCCCGAGTTGAGTGTGCTATTTTGCTGCAGACTGGTTGTCTGGCCGGCTCGCTGGTCCTGGCAGGACGTTAGGCTCCCTTTTAGCAGATTGGCATGTGGAGGCTGAGCTTGCCTCATGCCATCAGCTGGGCTTTGGTTGTCATGGGGAGCTTGAGCTCTTTTAAGTCATGATCGCGTCATGCTGGGATCTGTCTAGGTTAATCACAGCCACAGCTAGCTGTGAATCACGTCAGACTGACTGAATCTAGGTAAATAGGCTTAACGTTCCATCCAGTGTCTGCGGTGAAAGCTTTGGGTTGTCTGTCTTGTTGGGGAAATAATTTTTGATGAATGCAACACCTCTTTACCAGCACCAGAGAAGCAGTGGCTTTCTCAGGGAGCTGTGATGCTGCGTGCTGAGGGGTCTGGGCTGCGATCTGCTGCATCTCCCCGTCTAAACTGGGGCACCAATATGTTACTGACCCTGGGGTTGATGGCAAAGGGCTGATGGAAACTGAGCTTCCACGGTGATTGCCTTGTTTGCTTGTAAGGCACTTCATGTCTGTGCAGCCTTTATTCGTGCAGGGAAAGTCCTGTACTGGAGCTGGTGCGCGCTGCTGCTGAAGGTCTTGAGGCTGGGCTGCAAAAAGGTGGTGATAGCAAGCGAGTTTAGGGTAATCTGTTCACACAGCACATGCGATGTATGGTTACTAGACAAGATTAGTAGGCTGAGTCAATGTGTATTCCAGGGTCTGGGACCTTAAATGAAGGCAGAAGCAGGATATGGGATAAACAGAGCCAAAACAATCATGTTCGCGGCTACGCTGTGCAAAATGTGTTCCACTGAAATGCAAACTGAAGACAGCAGCTAATCAGAACATCTCAGTGCATGTTTTTTCCTTCCTACTTGATGCCTTATTACTCTGGAAAATTGTTATTATGTACGAAGTTCCCCAGCCCCTGTCCCCCAAGACAGGGCAATTTGTCCATGGCTGGGGAGTTGTCACAGTTCATAGACCTGAGTCACAGGCTGCTATGTGGATACTAGACGGAGCTCAGTTTAGAGTCATGACTACTGTATGAATAAATATATGTATTGGTACTGCTTCTTATGGAGGAAAAAGTCCTCCAAAGAGGACACTGAGAGATGATTTAAGTATTTCCTGAAATGAGTTTGCCATGCTTCTCAGTGGCAGTAAAGTTTTATTTCAAGAACTTAAGTGCTGACTTGAGATTCGGAATATTGACTTGATACTGCTAAAGAGACACAAAATGTAGCTCTTCAGTACTGGGAGGATGAGTGATGCGTGTATGTCAGGGGTGTACCCTATACCTGAAGTGGTATGCCCCTCAGTGCAGCACTTCCAGGCTTGTATAGTATTACAATAAAGCAAAGCCTTCCCCCAAAACAGTAACTTAATTTGGAAAGATCTAATTACTTCAGTCTCCCTGCAATATAATTGAAATAGTTTTCATCCCCATGGGAGGGGAGACAAGCATTTTAACTATGGGTGTTGGTATGGAGTACACATGTGGAAGTTGTTTTAAATTTACAAGTGTCATTTGGATTATGGTAGCTCTGAGCTAATCCTCTTAATTGTCTGACATCTCTCTTGCTTTTGGTGTTTCTCCATCCCTGTGAATGCTGAGAGAGGGTATGAGCCTCCCCAGGGCAATGAAAACTTTCCATTCTTGTTGCCAAGACTTCATTCAAGGATAGTGGAGCTAGATCATCTGAAGCAGAGGCAAACATGATCTTTCTAAAATCATTTCAAGCTTCAATTTCAAGTTCTGCTTTTCGATGCCCTTTTCTAGCTGCAAGGCAAGAGTTCAGTTGATTTGCATGTGATCTGGACCAGTCCATGAGGAGGGCAAGTTCCCAAAACATAATCTGGAGAGGCCTGTGAAGACTAGACTTGCTGTGGGTGAGGAGCTGTGAGTAGCGTCGGAAGCAATACACGTGTCCTCTGTGGGCTCTAAAGGCGTTGGATGTATCTCTCCATGGGCCAGGAGTTGGGGCTCAGCTACAGGAGGGTCGGGCTCTGCAGAAGTGGTTGCAGCCCCTCGTGCTGTGTCATGCAAGCGAGGGGGACGAAGATACCTTTGAATTGCTGCTGAACTTGCTGTTAGGTAGCTGTCATGACCAGTTGGTGATTGCCATTTGTCTCTTGTCAAGTGGCCAGATCAGCCAGAAGTAGGCACCCGCTTCAGCGGCGTGCAAGGTGGCTCCCTCTGACAGATGAGGGGGAGAAGTTAACCCGTGGCTGCTGTACTTTTTGGGTGGTGGGGAGATGCAGAGTCTTCCTCCGACACGCCTGAGCTGAGTAGTGCGAGCAGAAAGGTTTGTGGGCTGGTTTTGCTAGACAAAGCTGTCCTGGCTGCTGTGCAGAAGGGTGCAGAGCTCGCGGGTCGGAGCTGAGCTGCTGTATTCCCAGTGGGGACCTTGCTGCGAGTTTGAGAGTTGCTTTTTTTTCCTTCCCATTGTCTAAATCTGGAGTGGGACCAGATTAGGCATACGGGACCAACAAATGCAGCACGGCTCTACTGGTGTGGGACAGCAGAAAGCTGGTGCTTGCTTATCTTTTTATAAAGAGCCTGGCAACACAGCTTATTTTGGAGTGGGGAGGCTGGTTGGGGTAACTTTTCCACCCAGCTTCCCCAGATGTGCAACTGGAGTCTTAATCTGAAAACATCTTTCCTTTGGTCCCTGTGCTTGGCCTGCTGTCTTGCCCTGCTCATCACATGGGAGGAAATCTGCCTTTGTGTATTTTTTCCATTGACTGTCCACACCCCTTGAAAGTGCGGTTGCAACATCTCACTTCATGCTGCCTCAACGATTAAAAAGCATGACTTAGTGGAAAAAATCCTGACCTTCTTGGGTTCGGCCTGTCCTGCAGCTGTTTGAGATAAGATTGTGCTAGGGCTTTTTTTTTATTAAAAAAAGCTGCACACCACATTTTGGGGATATTTGTTTTTAAGGAAATGACTACTACTTAGTTTCTGGAAAAAAAAACCTGGCAGGCTATCTTCAAAGAAATTGCTCCAATTTGACCTAATGTGCTTAAAATGATAGCAGCCAAAGGTTAGCTTAATTATTATACTGCTATTTTTCTTGCACAGGAGGCTATTTTCATGGCATTATCAGCTTATGTAACCTTCTGAACCACACTTCTTTTTCCATTGCAACCTTCTAAACCATGTAATGTCAAGGATACTTTTTTCCTATCCCAAGTTTAGATAACAAGTTGATGCTTAAGAGCCACTGACTGTACTTCCAGTAATGCACTGCGTGTCTGAAACTACCTTTGGCCAAGCAGAAGCCACAAAACTCCAAAAAAGTTACTCACTCATGGCAGGAGTGACTGACAGCGTCATACTGCAATGCCTATGTCAACATGGCTGCGTTTGAAGACCTCACTGCCGTGCGCTTGAAAAGCATATGGGTGGTGGGTGCTGTAGCAGGAGCTGGGCTCCTGCACCACTGTCCCCAGGACCAGACGGCTGTCTGCAAAGAGCCCTGTTGTGTGTTACCTTCACACGGAGCTGCTTGTCCGAGCACATCGCCCCTCCCAAAGTTACCTTGCCTGACTTTGCATTAAGCAGCAACCGATGGCTTGCTTTGGTTGGTAACCTGGTTGCCAGAAAGCTTTGGGTGCAAGGGAGAAAGGTGGCTGAACGCTGGAAAAGTGTTGACAAGGAGGTGATGGTGTGGTTCATGGCTGCTAGGCTGAAGAACAAGTTGATAGGATGATGTTTCTCTTTGGGGTTTGGGCCAGGGCTTCCCAAGGTGGTGGGTACCTGCCTGATTGGCATGAGGAATATGATGCTTTGCGGTTAATGCTCGGTGCTCCTGGATGGGGAACCTGCTGCTGTAACTAGAACTGCAAAGATCAAAGCAGATGAGATCTTGCTGTCTGAGGCATGCACAAGCAGCATGCCCGTCGGAGGCTGGCCGTGCTGTTCCCTGCAGGGATGCTCTGACGGCTCACGTGGACGTAGCTGGTGTTCAAAGAAAAGTACAGTGCCTGACTCCTCACCTACAACCTGGAGGGGAAAAATGCATTTTGTGGTTATCTTCTTTGGGGTGTTTAAATGCAAGAGTGATGTGAAATGGGCACTCTGATAAAATTTTTTGAAATAAACAGGTGGTAATTGTTTAATCTTCTGGTTACCAACCAGGGGATCTGATGTGGCAGTTGGTTCTTGTCACCCAGCAATCATCTTCTGGATGAGCTGGGGCTTGAAGCTGTTCCCCTAGTAGGACATCTCTATAAGCAACAGCAACCTTTTTCTGTTCACGCTGCGATTCGGTCACGCAAACCTCCTGCTAACGCTGCAGTGGCAGTTTTTCCTCTACCTGTGTCTCTGCCTCGGTGCCTGGTAGGATCAAAGCATGCGTCCCCGTGGCACTGCTGCTGAGTCCGGGCCCCAGTGCCGCTGCAGAGCATGTGCGCCCATGCGGGAGGGAAAGGGGTAAGGTTCTGCTCTGTGCACCTTGGGGGGCTGGAGATCAGGGGGTCCTCATGTTCCTCGCAGCGGGGTACATCATTGCTGGCTATGCCACAGGTACCTCCACAAAATGAGTGTCCTCTTGCGGACAACTTTCAACAACACTTTCACTGCTGACGTATGGTAGCTGTGGCGTGCGGAACACTGCCAAAACACCTCTAAAATGCAGCTGAACTTCTCTTTTGTCCTGGTGCTGTGGCCCTGGAGCGATACCAGAGGCAGGCCCTTGCTGCAAGGGTCTGGACCGCTCTGGCACTGGGTGTGCACATGCCTCCCCTCCCTTCTAGCAGCAGAGCCTGGAGCACAAGCCTGTCCTCGTCTGTAGCTTGACCAGCAGCAGGAAATGAGATCTCAGATCCTCCGATCGAGATAGCTCGCTGTGCAAACTCATGAGCATTAATGCAGACGCAGTGACGGGGTGAAGGGGGGAGAGTGAGGCATTTGGATAAACAGCCAAAAGGGCAGATGCCTGTTCGAGCACTATCCAAGCAACCACGTGCTTTGGAAGCCTCTTGGACAGCGCTTATTTCTAATACTCAGATTAGAGAAGCTTATTTACAAGTTTAAGAGTCTCCCCATCACTCGGTGGTTTACTCTGTGTCCAGACTAGTCTGCCCTGAAGACCCAAGTGTCTTGAGAGTTGGGTTTTGGCTAAGACTGCTTGTATGCAGCCCTCACAGGCTGTTTCTTGACTCTTTCAGATCTTCCCAGATCCCTCGGACTTCGACCGCTACTGTAAGCTGAAGGACCGCCTGCCCTCCATTGTGGTGGAACCAACGGAGGGTGACGTGGAGAGTGGTGAGCTGAGATGGCCACCTGAAGAGTTCCTCGTACAGGAGGAGGAAGAGGAGGAAGAAAACTGTGAAGATGCAAAGAAGGACAACAAGGAGCAATAAATGGTATCTGAGGAAAGGCAAGGGACCGCACCCTTCTGAAGGAAGAGCCACACTTCTTTTTGAAAGTCTTTTTAAAAAAAAAAGACAAGTTCAGTTTTGCACCTGCGAGATCTTAGTTTTTTTGTATTCTCTGTATTGAGAACTGAAGCCCTCGGTGTCACCAGACCTCCTAAGGAAGGAAGTAACGTAGAGAAATGTTTGCTGTTCTTGAGATCACTATCTGTATTTTTCCAAGGTGGAGGCAGCGGTGAAATTCCAAGCACGTGGCAGAGGGTGACCACATGAGGACCGCTGGAGGGGGGAGCTCGGGGAGGGGGAGGAAAGTTGGAGGTGGCAGTGTTAAGCTGGGAGCTACCTCCAGCTAAAAGCATGAGAACAGAGCTGCCATGTCTCAGATTTGCCTTTCTTACAGCTTCCATTTTGTGTGTCAGGGGTGGAAGGGTGTCCATAGCGAAGCATGGCTAAATGCCCTACTGATGAGGGGCCTGTTCCTTCCCAGTTTGGCACCTCCTAGGGTAATGTGAGCATCCATAGGAGTAGTTGGGTTTCTTGCTCTCGCTGTTGAGCCTGTTTTCCAGCCACTTTTCCCAAAGCTGTTTTCTTCCCCTCTGTTTGCCTTTAGACTCTTCAATGCTGAACAGCTGTATTTGCAGGATAATGTTAGGCTGCTGCTTGTCATCTCTACTGCAAGGCCCTAGTTTATCTTGCAGGTGGTTCGCATGAGGTAATACGCATCAGATGTCTGCAGCAAGAGCTCATGTAGATTTGAACACCTCGGATTTTTCTCTCATTTGCTGAGGCTGCTGTGGTCGGCCTCGTCTTGTACAGTGCCCAAAGCCAGAGGGTGGGGATTACGCCTCCATACCTTGGTGTCCTTGAGGTGGTAGAGTTTCATGTCTCCAACTTGCTGGTCAATGGGCTTGTGAGGGCTGGGGTGGGGGATCTCCTCCAGCTTTGCACTGCAGGGCCTCCTCACTGCAGGACAGGCTGGCAGGGGTGTGCATGGTGGGGAGTACCGCCAGACCTGGAGGTAGTCCAAAGACGAAACACCAGATCTAGTGTGGATCATCAGTGGGAGAGGGGGGTTTGCAGGAGAGGTTTGTTGGGAGAACTAGCCTGGGTGTCCTGAGACAAGACTTGCTTCTGCTTCATAGCAAGGGTGAAACATTCATGGGTGTTTAATGAAGTGCAGACTGGCTTGTGAAGTGTGTGGTTGTGTCCTCTTCACCGTATCCTACTCCAAGGAGAAGTCATCTGTGTCTGGGGAGGAGACCAGGCTGCTGCCAGACAGGGTAACTCGCCGCTTTCTGGAAAGCGATGATCTTGCAGCTTTGGGGACCAACTTGGGAGCCAGTCAGTGGTGGGTTAGGATGAGAACAGTTACCACCTAAACCAAATCTGGGTCATGGAAGAGAAAAAGAAATGTCAAGGCCTTAACCAAACTTTCATAATAATCCCAATGCCACCCCCCTTTGCTTATAACTGGTTGCATTTTTAAAATCTATTTCGACATGTGTGTATTTGTATTTTTAATACCTCATGAGTAGTTAAACGCTGTTGGGGGTTGGGAACTGCTTTTAACATATTGGCAGGATTGTTCTAGTCTTGTCTTGCTTGTGTTTAAACATAATGGCAATAATTTATCAGCTCTGCATAACTGTTTCAGACAGATAGGAGTTTGGAGACGAGTTAGCACAAAGCAGGAGAAGTTCAGTGTTCTTACACTGCAGCTGGTCTCTGGTCCAGCAGTGCAGACCTGGTTATCTACACTCCCTGCCTGTCTTGGTGGACAGTTGATTACCAAATGGTCATGATGTGGTTATACCATTTTCTCTAGTGATGGATTCAGCTGTTGTATCTGTAACACTTGTTCTAGTCTTGCTGTCTTACTGGAATGAGCTTGTACACCTGCATACCAGCCAGTTGTCTTATTTCTAAGTGTTATTCTCTATTGGTCTCTACCGTCTGTACCACCAAGTCAAAGATGTATATCAAAGATACTACCACGTGGGCAGCAATGAGATGGCAATCCCTGGACTTTCAGACCTGCTGTCTGCCCTAAAAAAGACTTGCATATTTCTGTCTGCATCTTTTTTTTGGAAGTATTGTGTATATTTCTATTTGTTGTTGAACGTATCTAAAGAACAAAGCACTCCAGTAAAATTCCTCCTGTTGTATGATATACATTCTATATTTCTGTAATTCTTTTTTGAGCCTCAGGGAGAAGCTAGCATTTTTTTCAAACTACATTTTTGTCACTGTGACAGTTGTAAATAAAGTTTGAAAATGCTTTCCAAACATACTGGCTTTGTTCTTACTGCCAAAGCGGGTCGGATGGTCAGCCTTCCAGATACTGGCCAGTCCTTGTGTTTCAGGTCTGAGGTGCGCTGACTTGCAAGACTAATGCAAATATCTGAAGAGAATTGTGTCTATCAGCTGAGGCTGGCTGTGAACCTGGAGATGTTTGCATGTGGCTGACCTCAGAGCATGCCCTATGGGACTAAGCCTAAATCAACTTAGCGAGGGGCAGCATCTTTACCTTCCATCTTCCTACAGCTGCTTATTGCTGTGCGAAAGGCTGCAGCAAAGTGCTCCTCCAACTTATATGGTCCTGAAAAATCTGTATTTGTATCTATAAATTTTCCACTAAAACCAGTCGGTGAGAAGCAAATGGCCTGGAATACCCTGATCTTTCAGATAGATGGAGAGAAGTTCCTGTGATTTGGTGAGTAAGAGACTCTAATCTCACCTATGTGAACAAGCTGGGTGGTGGCAAGTGTTATGTTTGCATGAGGCTGGTTTAAATACACTAACTAATCACCCTCAGATTTAATGCTTGAACTGAGGGCATGCTCAACATGAGCCCCACAGTTCAAAAATGAATTGTATTGTGCTTAGCTGTTATTGGGTGTGTGGATGTTTTATGCCATAGAAACATAAATGCAATGTTGAAGCTTGCCTCTCCTTTTCTTCAATCAGCCTCTAATTAAGGTGCCTTGACTTCTTGCCCTCCTTAGGCATGGAGTTGCTTTCCTTCTAGAAGAAGCTGAAGGACTTCCAAGATGGGGTGCTGCTCTGAAATCCTTGAAGATGTTTAGTCCTGCCCCAGAAGGTCTCTGATTAAAATGCAGCACTGGCTAGGAAAACTGCAAATGGATTGAACCTGTCTGCAAACTCCATGTGCTTCACATGAACAGGTTTTTCAGGCTCGTGTCAGAATGAAGCCATCCATTTTGTTTCCTGATGCATCATGCTGGTTTTGGGCCAGAGCAGAAGGGCTGGCCTCTGAGGGGGGCTCAATGCTTGCAGGGCTGCCTTGCGTCAGCCCGGGGTGGTGCTGGCAGGAGAGCAATGGTGAGGAGGGGGCTCTTCCTGGTCCTGGGCTCCAGCTGTTACGGTCAAACTGGAATTTGCATGAAAATAGGTTTTCTGCTGTGTGGGTGACCCTGAGTCATCCCAAGAACTTCAGGGGTGGCATAAAGACCTTCCTTTGTGCAGAGAGCAATCTTTCTTCTGGCTCTTCCTTGAACTTGAGGCATTTGTTGTCCTCCTCCAGAGCTTTGCCCTGTAGTTGCACCCGATGACGCAGCAAGCTGTGCACTGTTGCCCTGCTTAGTTCAGTCTGTGTTCACGCTCCCAAATACTTGGCTTGTTTTTTTTGGTGTGTATCCACTTCTGATCAGCTTCACCAAAGCACATAGTCACTTGAAACACACTGAGCAGATGAACTTTTGGCATCTGGCTTTTGCCCATGTTTGGGTGCAGCCAGGCACCCAGGAGTGCAAAGATAATTCACCATCAGTGCTGCACATGGGGAGCAGCCACCCCCCCAGACACAGGTCCCCTTAGTGTGTGTCAAAGTCCTGCTCTGCTGTAACCACGCTGCTCCTTATCAGTGTGAGCAACAGGGGAACCAGCATTGCCTTCCAGCTGCCGGGTAAGGGTAACCTGGGCCACCCCCCTCCCATTTTAGCTCCTGTAGGAAGTTCTCAGCAGCTGAGGACATGGAATTTCATCCCTGTTGATGTTGCTCTGCTTTGTGATGCCTTGAAGCACAATCAGAACCGAAACTAAAGTCCCCAACCGCTAGCCTAGTCACCTGGAAGAAAATGAGGGATGTGAGGAGCAACAGCCTGTAATGCATGTCCTCTGCGTTCCCCAAAAGCAATCCTGGGCGCTGAGCATCTCTATATAAACAAGAGCAATTACTACCCCAGAAACCTTCCTTGAGGAGAAAAGCTCTGGGTGTTTCATGGTTTGAACGATGCTTTTTTGCTTACGTTTGGACAGAAAAGGCATGGTTTTAGGAAATTAAAGAGCTGGGCCTGGATCTGAGAGAAGCACCGCAGAGTTTAATTATGCCCCTGTCTGATGTCCCCGTGGTCTGCGGCACCTGTGTAAATGCATCTGTGCTTCCAGGAGCACGTTGCGAGTACATGTCTACCCGTCTTGCCGCGAGGTCGTTGTTGCTGTGTTTCAGCGTCTGCTGGTGCAAAGCTGGGATTAAAG